>NW_015388612.1:0-1066 GCF_001527695.2 Protobothrops mucrosquamatus
TTTTTTATAAGAGAGGCCCCTGAATAAAATCCTGGATTTTGACAAAATGATGTGGCTAGCGGAATGATTTCACTAGCCAGATGAAGGTGTTGGGCAAACACCTTCAGAACCAGTCATGAAATCCTCTTTTGTGTACTGACGTGTGCTGGACAAAACCTGGCTATTCATTAACTGAAGCCTAAATCTGTGCATTAGGATACTACCTTGTAGCTTGTGTTGTATTGATACTGTAAGCAAATGTAGTTCTTGGGATTGTTGGTAGAGTATGGTTTGTCTAAGAATAAGAGAACATTTTGTTTTATTGTACATCAAGGGCTTATGAATCCATGTTTCCTCATGAGTACACATTTCTTTCCTGATTTAAAATGATCATGCACTAACACTTAGATAAATATGGCCCATTCATGCTCATTCCATATTTTTCTTGCTAGTTTAGGCTCTCCTTGACCTTCCTACAGTATACAGTATCTGATGCTTGATATACTTGTGCTCTGATTGAATCCATTGTGACAGCTGGTGTACAATGACCCTTATCTATTTGCTTGTTTGCTGGGCTCTGTTATTGATCATCTGTGTAGGTGAGGTGTCTGCCTGGATGAAGCTATCAGCAAATAGATCAGCTTTATATTTGATTGACCAAACTGCACTTCTTTTTAGAGAAGGTTTCTGATAACGCCCAGACTTGGCAAACACTGAGCTTTTTGTGTGTTCACTGATGTTACTCGCTTCCTTATTTCTGAAAGTTTATATAGAAAATGAAAATCTTCCCAAAGGACACTTTCAAAGACTGCATGGGAGTCAGCACTTTTTTTTTAAAGAGCTTCTTCAAACAGGATCAATGTGTTATGGATTTCTAGTGTTCCTAAAACTTTCCTTAGTTTACTCTAATGTTCTTTAAGAGGGTCCTCTTTTTTCAACATAAAAAGGTTGGTAGTGATGGCAATATTACAATCATTATATTGAGGGAGGAGAAATAATGACTTCCTTAAAATTATTTAGTTATATTTTTATTTACTATATGGAAATAATAGGCATGTTTTTAGCTGCTATACAGTACTCCTTGACT
>NW_015388612.1:3822-6277 GCF_001527695.2 Protobothrops mucrosquamatus
GCCACAGGGATGCTGTAATGGTTGTAAATACAAAGATGCTATAACGTTATAGTTCACTTTTTTCAGCACTATTGTAACTTTGAACAGTCATTAAATAAATGATTGTAAGTTGAGAACTACTTGTAAAAAATATTACTGCCAAACAGTTCAGGTTAGTCATTAATAATGTTTCCTTCTTTTAAAAATGCACTAGTGAACTAGTTAGTCTTGTCCTGTTCTTGTTCCTCTTTTTAGCAGTCTCTTTGTCCCATTTCATTGCATTATTCTCCATTCTTTGTGGATTGTAAATCCAATTTCCATGAGACCTGTAGTTTTACAAAGGTGGGTGTAGAACTACCACTGATGTTTTGGTTTGGCAATATGTCATTAGATTAATAATGTGATCATTTTTCTTCATATTGGTCCATCTGGCGATAGATATTAAAATTCCAGGATGAAAATAAACACATTAGAGCACATAATATGAACATGATATTTATTTGTCCCCTCTCCTGACAGTGAGGACAATCAACCAGTGGAACAGCTTACCCCCAGAAATCGTGGGCACTCCATCACTGGAGATTTTTAAGAAGACACTAGACATTCACCTGTTTGAGATGGTGTAGATTCTCCTGTTTGAGCAGGGGGCTGAACTAGAAGACCTCCAAGGTCCCCTCCAGCTCTATTCTATTCTATTTAGAAATATGGAGGGGCTCTATTGTGCAATTGGCTTCTATTTTAATGTCCTTGATCACAGTGTTTACCACTCCATACATAGCATGGACGTTTTCTTTGCTATTTAATGCTTTCATTATGATCACTTCTAAGACAACATCTTTTTGAAATTTTGTTTTCAGTATTTCATTTTAGATTTTTTTATACTGATCATTAAGCAACTAATTCTTGGAATTGCATGGCAGCTGAGAAAATGCTTTCAGAGTAACTTAAATAAGCAGGTAGTCAAGTCAAAGGTCAGGATATTAGATGACAACAAGACTGCAAAGAAATGAATTTAATAAGAACGGCTGCTTTACCATGAAGATTTATTGTGTGGAAATGCTTGTTCTGTGAACACATGATGGGAAATGTATACATACATCGACAATTTCTTGATCCATTCATTTTTTAAAATATCTTTTAAATAATTGCTTATTTAGGAAACAGAGCTGTCATGTTGTAAAGCACTATTGATGTCATCTTTATTTCTAAGAAAGGCCTTGGAACATAAGCTTCCTTGGAAAAATAAAAATGGATGGCAATTGCTTTTCTTTGTAAATGTGCTCAAAGGGTCATTTTTCTGGGTGAGCAGATAGAAAGATGGGAAGGAACATTTTGATGTATTGGTGCTTTATGACTGTTTCTTGTAAAAGGCCACCTCATGCTGTCTAACTTCTAAATGGTCCCACCAGATTGATTTAATCCCAGAAATAAGGACAAAGTCATACATAAGACCAAAATTATCAGTAAAAATTATCAGTAAAAAACAATGACATCATACAATCTGGTTTCTCTGAGTGATTTTTTTTTTTTTATTGGCTGAAAGCCACGTTGCCGTGGAATCAAATCGTGTGCCTGGATTCTGGGTTATTTCCAGGTGCTGTGGTAAACTTTCAAGTGCTAAGAAATCCTTGGTTCAGTTTCAAGCCGCAGCTGCTGTTGAAAAGTATAACCTAGCAGTTGCATACTTATTAAATTTTAGGAGTGGTTCATTAAAAGGCGATTTAGTTAATAATTTATTAATCCATACTCCTTGTTTACGACCAGCGTACTTCGTTTTTCTACGGTTAATTCCTTTCATGATGTCTTTTGTTTATGAATCACTGTTATTTGTGATTTTGGAGAGGCTTAAAGGGTTTGCATCCAGTTTTGCTCCCTACCCGGGTCTGTTTAATATTTTGCAGAAGAAGATTGCATATTTCTGCTGCTTCTCAGTATTTCCTATGGACTAGATAAAGCTGAATAATGTTGAAATAATAAATACCGTAATCTTTTTCTGCTTGAGCTTCCTTTACTTCTCTTGAGCTTACGATATTCAAGGTTCTTCCAGACAATTAGACTCTCAACCCTTCTGAATCCAGTGTAAAAAAAAAAATACTCACGATTTAGAGGACTATTTTGACTATTTCAGATCCATCAACACAGCCATGTTTATTGTATGTAGAACTCCCAGAGAGCCACCAGTCAGTCATTACTTGTCTATTCTGGCCTATGGCTGAGAGCCTCATCCTGCCTTCTCCAAACTGGGCCTAAACATGTATTCCCTTTCCACCTTCACAAAAATAAAAAAGAATAATTAATGCGTTTATTGGCAAGAGCTCTCCTGCTTTCCAAGCTTTTAATGCAATTCAGCGTTTGGACTGCTTTGCCTAATCATGCAGGCACGCTGCCATAAATGGATCCCAGAATTCTTTCATTAAAAGCATTCAAGCCCAAAACTTTGCAGCATTCACGACCTTGAAATGGCGATGTCGCATGA
>NW_015388612.1:6508-89310 GCF_001527695.2 Protobothrops mucrosquamatus
CAGGGGGCGGAACCACGCATGCGCGGCGCTCCCGGGCAGGGAAAGTCCTCGACTTACGACCGGTTGGGTAGTCCTCAACTTACAACCGGTTTAGTCCTCGACTTATAACCGATTTAGTCCTCGACTTACGACCGGTTGGGGATAGCGGCATTAAAAAGGTTGAGAACCACTGGTTTAGGCTTAATATTGGAATCTGGCAGTTTTGCTTTCTGTATTCTTACAAAAAAAATAGTTTACTTGGCAGAATGGTCTGGATAGGAACAACAGGAGTAGATTACATCAAAAGCTGCAACATATGTCCATCTTTAATTTTGAGATTCAGATACTAATTATTACAATAGCATGAAAACTGCCACTTGTGCAAATAATAAATGAGAGAGCAAGGTTGAATGAAACAGTAAGAAAGAAAGGTTTTTGTTGTTTAAGACCATTAATACTACCAGGGCTTTTTTTCTCATAGAACGCCCAGAACAGAGTTCTGGCACCTTTTTTGGATGGAACCTTGTAGGGTAGGCAAGGCGGGTTGTATGACGTGTGTGAGTTCCGGCACCTTTTTTTTTTTTTTTTAGAAAAAAAGCACTGAATACTACTGACTTAATTTGGGTGAGCTGATAGGTGAAACGTGTACTGATTTTAGGGCTTTTTTAAAAAAAAAAAAGCATGCAGATTTTTGACTAGTAAACATATTTTCTGTACATGTTAAATTGTTTAGCTTTAAGAAAATATGTTTTCTTATAAGTCCATCTCAATCCTTTTCCATTATTTATTTGGAAAATATTTTTAGAAATTGTTTTATTTTACACATACTTTTAGTAACATTGGAAACATAAAACTGTAGAACATCTGAGCATAAACCATAATCCTATACAATATAAACTTTCATTTAAAGCCTTAAAGGTCTAGGAGTTTGGTGTAGTTTGCTTTCTTTACTAGGCAATAATAACAGGACACAATAACGTTTTTTCCAGCTTCCTCTGTCTGTTTCTAAAAGTTCCTGGGCAATGTCCTAAGTCTAGGACTTTTAACTTATCCCTTTGCATTACGATATATTCAGTTAGGGTTTTTCAGGCCTTTTTAGGTTTTTACACCAAACTTCCTTAATGATGTCTAGAACCCACAAAGCTGTCTCCCAAATAAATTCCATGGATGCCTGGGGAATTTCCTTATTTGCAAACAACAGAAAAGGCAGCCACATATCCTAATATTTTGGGTCTTGGCCTGCATATTTCTTGAGCATGCTGCTCCTCCAATTACTACTTCTTATGAGTCTTGGAACAGCATCTCCTTTCCTCTTTCCCACACAGAACACCACCACCCACCTGCTTCTCTGCTCACCTTTACAGCCAACAATTGTGTCTCCGGCCTCAGTTGCCTTTTTCTCAAGCTGTCTTACCTTCTTCTGACATGGTGTGACGTTTGAATGGTTATGTATTGACATATTACAAACTGGAAGAGGGAATAATTTAAAAATCTGTCTAGTAGAACCCTTTTTCCAGTAGTACCCCTATAAAAGATAATTACAATAAGCTGCTATCAGTCTGGAATTTCTGACACTCCGTAGTCTGTTCAGCTGGGGTGTTCTTAGTCTTTCTGTTTAGGACTTCTCTCTTCATACCGGCTGGTGGGTGGGGTGGGAAAAGAAAAAAGAAGATTCTTTGATTCTTAAAGCCCAGAAATACAGAACTTTAGTTAATCTTCTGCCAATCCTGAAAAGGGTAGTTACATCTTGCACGTGGCAAAGGTTTTTTTAAAAAAACAATCCTTCTAAAACATGTGTTCTAAGACAAATGTTTGGGTGTAATAAAGGGGATTATTGCTAAAAGAGTAATACAGGGCAAACGAGGAAGGGAACAATCACGCCCACAGAATTTCAGGTAAAATTTCATGTATTCAGCCTAGCTAAACTTTGGGGGACAAATTTGGGAAAAAATATTCAGATACTATGATGTGTCTATACCTAGAAAGATCATACCTATGCAAGCCATAGAATTCTCTGTAACACTCTATGGAAGAGAAATTTTGGACTTTCTGAGAAGCGGGCTAGGAAGAATATTGACATTTTTGAATTCGGTATTGGAGAAGATTCCTGAGAATATCATGGATAGCTAAGAAACTAAAGAAGAGGATCAATGAACAAATCAACCCAGACTTCTCCATCAAGGCACAAATGACCAGGCTCAAACTATCCTACTTCAGACACCTTATGCAAAGACCTCTGGGAAAGACTCCGATGCTGAGAAAGGCAGAAAGAAAAAGTAGACAAGGATGACCAACAGCAAGATGAATGGACTCATTGCAGTGGCAATGTATACACTCTTGGAGGTCCAGAAAGACAGGTTAGGGACAGATCATCAAGGAGAAAATCTATGATTGTGGTCATTAAGAATCAAGTGTGACTTGATGGCATGTAATCAATTAATAAAAGTAGTTACTCATCTCCTTGGTTATGTTCTTGGGTTTCGACATGTATTAATTGTATAAAGGAAAGTTAGAAGGAGGTATTTTTAGGTCAATGTGGTTGGACATTCATATTGCCTTTCATATTTGTTCATATTGTTCATTTTTTTCTGAATGTTTAACTTTGATTTTATTGAAAGCCTTGGAAAGAATGATTGTTGCTTTGCCCAGTCAAGGACAGGACTTCATATATGATGTCCTAGATCCAGCCAACAAATCAGGAATTATCTAGACTGAGTCCACCTCTCTATTGTTCTTTGAGGAATTATAAAGGTGCAATCTGATTTTCTCTGGTACCTCCTTTGTATAAAGGGGATTATATGAGAGAGGCTGCTTGGAGGCAGAAGGGAAGGGCCTTATTTCCACCTTTTTGAGCCTTTCAGCATGGAGTCAATTTATCACATATCCAGTGCTGGGCTGTACCAGAGGAAAGGGCTGGTCATAATGTATAACTTCTGCTTAATACTGGAAGGAAGAATTTGTCAAGCCAAATCTAAAAATACTTAAATATATTGAACAACTAAGAAGTGTATAGTAAAAAAGAATCGTGAATGCTTTTTCATAAATCGTGGGTTTAATAATCTGAACTGAATGGTCCTGATACAACACAAATGAAGCAGTAGAATATTTGTGTGTGTGTGTGTACTTAAAAAAATAGAAGCCATAATAAGGGTTATTTAAGGATACTTCCTGTTTCTGAAGTAAGAGGCTGCTTGTTCTCAAAATTGGTGTTTTC
Organism: Protobothrops mucrosquamatus; assembly: GCF_001527695.2. Taxonomy (NCBI): domain Eukaryota; kingdom Metazoa; phylum Chordata; class Lepidosauria; order Squamata; family Viperidae; genus Protobothrops; species Protobothrops mucrosquamatus. The sequence goes on from NW_015388612.1 coordinate 9,702, forward strand.
TGAACAACATGACCTGAGGGTGGTGATGGCCACACCCTTTTTCTGAGTTATGAATGTGATTTTGATTCTGGCAAGGCGGCATCAATTCAAAGCACTGGAATTAGGTTTAAGTTTAAAATGTCTTTAGCTGTCACACAGAATAAGGTTCTAATTCTAAACAGGATGGATGGATGCATGGATGGATGGATGCATGGATGGATGGGATGGGATGGGATGGGATGGGATGGGATGGACGGACGGACGGGATGGATGGACAGACAGATGGACAACCAGAAATGTAAGATTGACTTAAAGACCCCCCAATGCAGAACAAACAAACTTAAATTGTATATACGAGAATAAAATTATCTAAGATAATTTTACCCCTATATGAGGGCTATGGGTATTTTTACATTGATTTTAGCTGTAGTGGAGGATAGTGTTTCCACTTCTTTCAGTTTTCTACTGCAGATTTTGAACTGCGGGATTCAAGCAAGTCTGCAGTTTTTGTTAAACCCTGCCTTCAGGCTGGTTGAAAAAAAAATATGACATTTTCAGCTTCAATTCGGCATGTAACGGGATATGCCCATTAGTGTGGTCCTTAGCCACCCAGAATCATTGAGAGTCGAAAGGCATACAAGTTTAATAAGTTAAATTAAATACAAGTTCAGTAAATCAAATTACTGCCATCATTGTAAATGGAACAGATGTCTAGGTCAGGGAATGCTTTCGAATCATAATCCAGGAAGATTTTGCACTATGAACAGCAGAGGGCAGGACTAACTGGAAAAGCCACGCTAATATATGCTGATTCAAAATGTGAACTTTACTTCTGAATAGAGCCTTGTTCTGCCAAGGAATCTTTAAACATCTGTGATGAAACTGTAGATTCTGTGATATGATATAAGGCGGCACATTTAGCATATCCAAGCTTGCTGGCCTACTTATTGACATATGTAAACTATAACCGTCCTAAAGCAAACTTTACATACCTTTATAGCTGCATACAGCAGGGGAGTGTCATTCATAATGAGAAACATGTTTTTCAAGAAAAGAGATCATTATTAGCGTAAACATGGTACGGTGGTTAAGGTTTTGAGTTGGGATTTAGGAGATTTGATTTCAAATCCCCATCAGACCAGCAGCTTACTGATCCTCTGGTCTAGACATTTCTTTAGTTCGGTTGAAGTGAGGGGAGTCTTCCACCTATGTATACTATCTTAGGCTCCCAGAAGAAAGTCTGGATATGAAAGTATCAATATTAATAATTAAATACATCTATTCATTAAGTATCCAAGGAACATGAGTGTTCCTCAGAATATGTCTCCATAGATCTTTGCAGTGCTTTAGTGATTTAATTTCAAGGCATAAGAAGCATAAAATAATAATAATGATGATGATGATGCAGCATACAAAGTCAAAATTGAGAAGACAGCAACAGACAGTAAGTGCCGCCTATGCAAAGAAGCTGAAGAAATAGTGGGCCACCTGGTAAGCTGCTGCAAGAAGATCGCACAGACTGACTACAAGCAGCAGCATGACAAAATAGCAACAATGGTACATTGGAAGATCTGCAAGAAATATCATTTGCCTGTAAGCAAGAATTGGTGGGATCATAAAATAGAGAAAGTCATAGAAAATGATAAAAGTAAACTGCTCTGGGACTTCAGAATTCAAACAGACAAGCACCTGCAACATAACACTCCGGACTTAACAATTGTCAATAAGAAAGACAAAAAAGTCTGGATAGTGGACGTGGCAGTGCCTGGAGACAGCAGAATAGACGAGAAAGAACTGGATAAGATAACAAAATACAAAGACCTACAAATAGAAATAGAAAGACTGTGGCAAAGGCAAGCAAGGGTAGTACCAATAGTAATAGGTGCCTTGGGTGCAATCCCAAAACAACTGGAACACCACTTGAACATCATTGGCATTGACAAATTCGCCATTAGTCAATTGCACTCGGTCTCTAAAAGGTTCGCCATCACTGGACTAGACATACCCAGTTCCAGCAACCATTCCTTATAAATGTTGCAACTCGTCCCATGACATGAACCAGATGCAGAATTTGTAAAGTTCTTAATACAGGTTGTTTTAGCCACACTTTCTTGTAGAAATATATGGGCCACTTAGAAGCTTTCTTGTTTTGCCTAAGCAAATTCTGATCATCTATTATAATTATCTCTGCTCTTAATTCATATTATGATTTTGAGAAGAGAGTAAAATCAAGTGGCAGTATTTGTTGATTCCCAAAATCCTTGTTCTCTACTTGGAGGAGACTAGAGAGGGTTTCTGGCATGTAGGTGGCAGGATCACATCCACTCTTAGCAATTCTTAGAAATTGGATCCAAAGCAAAGTTTAATAACTTCACTTTCCGTACAAATCTGATTATTTTATTTAATTTCAGTACTGTATCTAGTGTGGAAAGTAGATACCGATCTACAGTAGTATCTCACAGTCATTTATTTCCACTTGTTTATTAGTGGAAACAGCCAATAGATATTCAAACATTTGTAAGAATTATGGAATAATAAAGTACTGTGTTCTTTACAAAGCAGAGACAAGATGATAAGTCTGGATTATTGCTGACTTGCAAGGCGGCTGCAGATAGTTGCTTTTCTGCCAGTGGATGTGAGTCATACTCATGCTGAATGAAGTTCATGTCCTTCCAGCACCAGCTGTCAGGGTTTCCCAAGTCAGCAATATTATTAGACCCCCTGAATATTCCAGCTGCACTCAGCAAGGGTTATAACAAACACTGAAATGGTGAAGCTAGGAAGCAGCCAAACACAGCATGAGCCTCTCTACCCAGATCCTGAAAGGTTCTTTGGGTGGCCAGCTGTTCCCATTGCTGTCATTCCAACAAGCAGGAGCAAGGTTTAAGGGGTCTGTGAGCAATGTATAGTAGTCAGATGCAAAGCAAGAAAAGGAAAGTTATATATAAAACTGGCTTGTTCTGACGATAACGCTTGATTTGGTATGTCTCATATGGTAGCAATAGCCAAATCAAAGTTAGATTAGAATCTGGCTTGCTTTGAGGAAGTTTTCTATATAAGTTTGGGGAAGAAGAAAACTGGAAGAAATTAGTGGAATCCAGCTAATCCTAACCCTCCAGCAGCTAATATAGAGAGTGTAAAATCTTTGGTTAGATTTCAAGTTCCATTTGTGCTTCCATAATTCGTAACAGCGTACATGGACTGCTTGGAATTGGGCTTACAGTTAACTCTCAGTTTTATGGACCCCAGTTTAGCAGACATGAAACCTCTGCACTTTGCCATTTTGTGTATACATAAAAATCCATTTGTCATATCACACACCGATGTCAAATATCCATGTATTCATATTTAATACACATTTGGTTTAATGAAGCTCCTCCCCCATTAGGTTGTAAAATTAAGGACTGACTATAATAACCTTTCTCCCTAGATGTTATAAATGCCAATAATAAATGCATGTGAATTAATGAAGTTCTGTAGAAGACCAACAATGGATAAGAGCATTATATTCTTAAAAAAATCAGACTTCAGTTTGACTCATAGATTGTTCCTTTTGATTTTATAACAGGGAAGGCTGCTTCTCCCCAATCAGTCCGGAGACATGTCCACTGGTACAGTCCTTCCTTTCTCCAGCTCGAGCATTCCTTTTGGAAGGACATGTACAACTGAAGACAGGTCTGCAGACTCAGGAGCGACACCTGTTCCTCTTTACTGATATCCTTGTGGTTGCTAAATCCAAGTAAGTTTCCTTGCAGAATATGTCCTCTTGATAACAGTCAGCATCTATTATGGAGTTGGTGAGAGGTTCGAAATTTGTTTGCTTTGCTTACTGACATTTAGATTTCTTTTAATTATACAACAGGAGATTACATGCAAGTAGAACGTTGGCAAAAGTTAATAGCCTTTGTAATTCTGTGTGGGTTTTCATTACTAACCAAGAGGAGCCCCATTTGTTTTGTGATGAGGGCAGAAAGATTGAATGCTGTGACATGTTTTTGCTTCTTCACAAGGTAATAATCAAGCAGGGTGAAATTCACTTGCAGGGGATTGGGAACTCAGAGGATTCCAGTGCCTGTTACCATTATGTTCCCTTCTACTTTGTTTGGCTTTAAAACCTCAATGATGCTAGTGCTATTAAGTAGTTGAATGTGAAGCTTCAGAAAGCCCCTTCATTTATCTGTGTCTAACGTGTTGTTTGAGAATGCTTCTTCAAACTAGTAACTACTGTAAATTGAAGCTTAATGAAAAAAGAAACCAATTCTTCTCTTGCTGTTGTATGGCCTTATACAGTCCTAAGTTACTGGAAATGGAAATATCCTTTTATGGTTTGCACAGAGAGTCAGTCTAGCTATGTTCTGCTAAGAACTTAGATTTAGCATTTATCTGTATGATTACAAATATTTTCAGGGCTTCAGAAGAGATGTCTCATCAGTGACGTCAGGTTACATGTTTAACTGTGTTTAAGGTGGTCCCAGTCATTTGGAGTATTGTTTGCTCAAACTTCCTCTCCATCCTTTCAGAGAAAGTCCCCCTCCCCACACTTTTATAAAGGTAACTAGGTATTTGCTAAACAGAGATGTTAGATTAATTGAGAAACCCAAGAAGCTTTAACATCTAGGTTGACTATCTACCACTGAAACCAGAGGGGAAGATGTTGAGAGATTGTTATTGACTTTTTTTTTGTCAACTGAGATTATCACTGGGAAAATATACAACATTCAAATATTCTTACATATAATTCAATATGCTGGAGGGTTGCATGCATGGTTTATTCCCATGTACTTTCCTTCAACTGACTGAAGAAAATAAAAATTGCATTGTTGGTTCTGTCTAGTCCTGTATTTTTTTTAACAGTGGCCCTCCAGATGTTTTTATGAAGCTTACTAGTAGATTAATTACTAGCTTATCCACCAAATAATAATGGAAAGATTCTATTCTGACTGTCCTCAACTGTTTACATAATTGCTTTTTCATAGAGAATAGAATAGAGCTGGAAGGGATCTTGGAGGTCTTCTAGTCCAGCCCCCTGCTCAAGCAGGAGAACCTATATCATCTCAGACAAGTGACTGTTTAACCTCTTCTTAAAAATCTCCAGTGATGGAGCACCCACGATTTCTGGAGGCAAGCTGTTCTACTGGTTAATTGTCCTCACTGTCAGGAAGTTTCTCCTTAATTCTAGATTGCTTCTCTCTTTGATCAGTTTCCAACCATTGTTTCTTGCCCTGCCCTCTGGTGCTTTGGTGAATAACGTGACCCCTCCTTCTTTGTGGCAGCCCCTCAAATACTGGAATACTGCTATCATGTCTTCCCTATTTCTTCTTTTCTTTAGACTAGCCAAACCCAAGTCCTACAGCCATTCTTCGTATGTTTTAGTCTCCAGGCCTTTGATCATCTTAGTTGCTCTTCTCTGAATTTTTTCCAAACTCTCAACATCTTTTTTGTGATATGGTGCTGGCTGCAGTATTCCAGGTGTGGTCTTACTAGGGTTTTATAAAGTGGTACTATTACCTCACGTGATCTTGATTTTATGTCTCTGTATTGTATTGGGTTTTTTGGCTGCTGCTGCACATTGCTGGCTCGTGGTTAAGTGATCTTCCACTAGGATTCCAAGGTCCATCTCATAGTTACTGTTTTTAATGCAGGTCTTGCCCAATCTGTACTTGTACCTTTGGTTTTTCCTGCCTAAATGTAAAATTTTGCTTTTCTCCGCATTGAAACTCATTTTGTTGGATAGGGCCCATTGTTCAAGTTTGCCAAGATCTTTTTGGATCCTGAGTTTGTCTTCTGGGGTGTTGGCTCCTCCTGCCAGTTTGGTGTCATCTGCAAATTTAATGAGTTCCCCTTCAATTCCCTCATCTAAGTCATTTATGAAGATATTGAGGAATACTGGGCCTAAGATGGAACTTTGTGGTACCCCGCTGCTTACTTCTCTCCATGTGGATGTGGTGCTGTGAGGACTACTCGTTGAGTACGGTTTGCCAGCCAGCTACAGATCCATCTGGTGGTGATGTTGTCTATTCCAGCTTTTTCTAGCTTACCAAGGAGTAGATTGTGGTCTACTTTATCAAATGCCTTACTGAAGTCTAAGTATACTACGTCCACAGCATTTCACTGGTCTGTTAGTTTAGTCACTTTGTCGAAGAATGAAATAAGATTGGTTTGGCATGATCTGTTTTTAACAAACCCGTGCTGGCTACTAGTTATAACTTTGCTTCTAATTGTTCGCAGATCTGTTTTTTTATTATCTTTTCTAGGATCTTCCTAGGTATTGATGTTAAACTGATTAAGTCTGTAGTTTCCTTGGTCCGTTTTTTTCCTTTCTTGAAAATGGGGACCACATCAGCCCTTTTCCAATCCTCGGGTACTTCCCCGGTGCTCCAGAATTTATGAAAGATGTGGTGCAATGGTTCTGAGATAACATCTGCCAGCTCCTTCAGAACTCTGGGATGTAATCTGTCAGGCCACAAGCATGGCCACAAGTTCAAGATACTCATTCAGCCTACCACGCCTGATTCTTTGGCAAAGAAAGAATTTCAATTATGGTTTTTCCTTCATAGTTTTTATGCATAACTGCACATGAATTGTCGCTCAGTTTTGTCTATAGCTATAAACACTGCAGTACGATAAGGCTGATATGTCAGTTCTAGTTCGTAACTTTGATTTAATAGTGAATGGTCAGATGAATAATCTAAGATCAGTGTCAAGCTTGATTGCACACAAACACCTTATTCAGGCTCTGTTGTGTTTAGGAACATCTTCCAAACACTTTCTGTTAATTCAGAAACACAAGGAAGACAAAACATTATGTACATGCTTACAAAACACCGCACTTCCAGGAAACCTGTTCCAGAGATAGAATCAGTGTAAGGGCCAGGGGTTTTTTTTCAAACTAAATAAGAACTGATTTATGTATCTGCTTATTTTGCCTGTTCCAGTTTTACTTTCCATAAGTGAACTCCAATCTCATTTGAGCAGAGGGTTTGTTTGGTTTTTTTTTTGCTCCAGTGCTACTCCTAAAACTGCTTTTCCCTGGGCGAAAAAAAAATCAGCCACTGATGTCTAATGACATGTAATTATGTCCTAAAGCAATAACTGGTCATACACAACAAAGCACTGAGCATAACAGCCCTGTCCTTCACACGCTTTGCTAACAAAGTATTAATAAATTACTTTGTGAAAAAAAATGTTATGTTAATAGGACTGGATGATCTTTCCAGGCAGACATTTTTGTTCTTCACAGTTGTTATTTTAAGAACTGGTATTTTCTCTGATTTTCATGCTAATAAACATCATTATGTTGCCTTCTTTCTCCCTTGGAACAATTTACGTGAGTATTAAAGTTCATTTTTTTAGGTGAATCTACTTTCATATCAGATCTTCCAATTCTGAGAGGTACAGGTAGTCCTCAAGGACCAGAATTTTTGTTATAAAGCAAGGCCGTGGTTAAGTGAGTCGCACCTGACTTTACAACCTTTTTTGCCACAGTTGTTGAGTGAATCGCTGCAGTTGTTAAGTGAATCTGCCTTTCCCCATTAACTTTGCTTGTCGAAAGCTGGCTGGGAGGGCGACAGATGGTGATCACATGACCCTGGAAAGCTGCATTTGTCATGCCAGTTGTCAATTGCATATAAATTTTTTAATTGCAGTTATAAATTTGAATGGTCATTAAATGAATGATTGTAAGTGGAGGACCACCTATAGTCAATTTACTAGGTAAGACATTGTGCAGCCCTGTCCAGAAGACAAAGTTTTGTTGAAAACCAAATTAGTTAAAATGCCAGAAAAGGAAACAGACTCATTCCATTATCACCAGTTTGGAAGAAATGAAGGCCGTATCTTTGTACTGAGGCTTTCCTGTGCTTTTCAACACAGAAATCTTCCATGTAGCCTCCAAGAGGGGAGAGACAATCCCCTTTTAGTACAACTTCATGAAGTGAGAGGCCACTTCTGGGTTCTGCATTAGACCTGCCATGTTATATGAATTGATCACTGTGGGAACCTTGGAAGGAGGAAAATAGTCTGTTTCCACATTTTAGACTGTAGTCAATGGAAGGGGGGGCTTTCCCGCCCTCTCAGAGATAGGCATGCCAATAATTGGAGTCAAGACAGCTCTATGAGTCAAAATGGGGCGGTTCGCATATCTCTTTTACCAATAATAATAATAATAATAATAATAATAATAATAATAATAATAATAATAATAATAATAATAATAATAATAATAATAATAATACAGTTGGAAGGGACCTTGGAGGTCATCGAGTCCAACCCCCTGCCCAGGCAGGAAACCCTATACCATTTCAGACAAACGGCTGTCCAGTCTCTTCTTAAAAACTTCCAGTGTTGGAGCATTCACCACTTCTGGAGGCAGGTTGTTCCACTGGTTAATTGTTCTAACTGTCAGGAAGTTTCTCCTTAGTTCTAAGTTGCTTCTCTCCTTGATCAGTTTCCATCCATTGCTTCTTGTCCTGCCTTCAGGCGCCTTGGAGAATAGCTTGACTCCTTCTTCTTTGTGGCAGCCCCTGAGATATTGGAACACTGCTATCATGTCCCCCCTCATCCTTATAGAACCCCTGCTTTTAATTCCTATCTTATAGAACCCCTGCTTTTAATCCCTATTTGAGTGCATGCACTTCGTTTGAATTTTCACCCTTTATTTTTCTAAAAAGGGATTAAATCCTTGAGAGATTGCAAGAAAATTATATTTATCTTATCCCATAATTGTAAAAGATGCTTCATTAGTGCTTATTTGGACTTGAAAATCGCTTATTGTCCTAACAGAATGTGTACAGGTAGTCCTCGACTTACAGTAGTTTGTTTAGCGATCAAAGTTACCATGGCACTGAAAAATGTGACTTATGACCGTGTTTCATATGACTTTTGCAGCATCCTCATGGTCATGTGATCAAAATTCAGACTCTTGGCAACCGATTCATATTTATGACCGTTGCTGTGTCCCAAGGCCACGTGATCACCTTTTGAGGCCTTCTGACAAGCAAAGTCAATGGGGAAGCCAGATTCACTTAACAACTGGGTTATGGCACCGGAGATAAATTCCATATATGTCCAATCACACTTGGCCAATAAAGAATTCTATTTCTATTCTATTTCTATTAACGTTATCAACTGCAGGGATTGACTTAACAACTATGGCAAGAAAGATCGTAAAATGGGGCAAAATTCATTTAACAAATGTCTCACTTAGCAACAGAAATTTTGGGCTCAATTGTGGTTGTAAGTCGAGGATTACCTGTAATGTGCTGATTCATGGAACTGTATAAAAAGGATGTTTATTCATTGGTTTGTTTATTTGTCACATATCTACACCATCCATCTCACCTAAGTTTCTACACAAATCAGTGAGGTACAGAGTTAAAGATCTGTAAAGCCATATTGAGGTATTGGCACAGGATTCTGCATCAGTTCACCCCCCCCTCCTCCCCGGAGAATTTCTAATCCAAAAACAATTGATTTGGAATTGCCAGAATGGAACTTAGGGGAATTGTGTAATAGAAGAAAAGTATTTGAGTCTTCCTTTATTTCTGTGGACATCATGCAGACAGCAGCTGCCAGTGAATTTTGTGCCGAACTGTGTTTGCATCTGTGGACATTTGGGCTGCTGCCAATTTCTCAAGGCCAAAAAAAAAATCTACTTAAAAGTAGATGTTTTTAGAAAAATAGAGCATTATCAATATAAGCCAATCCTCTGAAATCCTTAAAGTTTAAAGGCATCCATATTTGAGACCTAAAGAGCTGCATGTGATTGATGGTAGGTCTATGCTATAGCTTAAACAAATTTTGAAAATGCCCATACCTCTAAGAATAAATAATTTGATTTTCTTTTCAGATTTTACTTGTCTCTTTATGGTCTGCTAATATTAGTTAAAAAAACTCCAAAATAAGAAGGGTTTAACTGGAATGTAAAGAAGGAAGCTACAGTAAATATAATGAAACATACTTTGGTAAAAAGAATTTCAGTCTTTCCTAAAAGACCACTGGCCAGTTTAGGGCAGGGCAGTTCTAGAAATTTTAGAAGCATTCCTGCCACCATTTGTCATTTGTTCAATAGCCAACATCTAAAGAATGGCCTCCAACTGTAATCTAGGCAAATGGGACAATTTCTAGGGTCCATGCTTGCAGTTGTGTGAACTTTCAGTCTAAAGGGTCAGAGGCAGACAAACAAAACAGAAAAGATTACTGCATGTAGTTTTCCATTTATGTTCACTTGCCCAGAGAAAACCTTCTTGATTATTAAAACAATTTATTGGAAATAACATGAGTAGCCTTGTGTTAATACCACTTTACAATGCCTTGGTAAGGCCACATTTGGCATACTGCATCCAGTTTTGGTTACCACGATGTAAAAAAGATGTTGAGACTCTAGAAAGAGTACAGAGAAGAGCAACAAAGATGATTAGAGGACTGGAGGCTAAACAGATAAAGAATGGATGCTGGAATTGGGTATGTCTAGTTTAATGAAGAGAAGGACGAGGGGGGACATGATAGCATTGTTCCAATATCTCAGGGGCTGCCACAAAGAAGAGGGAGTCAAGCTATTCTCCAAAGCACCTGAAAGCAGGACAAGAAGCAACAGATGGAAACTAATCAAGAAGAGAAACAACCTAGAACTATGGAGAAATTCTGACAGTTAGAACAATTAACCAGTGGAACAACCTGTCTCCAGAAGCTGTGAATGCTCCAACACTGGAAGTTTTTAAGAAGACACTGGACAGCCATTTGTCTGAAATGGTATAGGGTTTCCTGCCTGAGCAGGGGGTTGGACTAGATGACCTCCAAGGTCCCTTCCAACTTTTTTTATTATTGTTGTTGTTATTGTTATCTGTGGTATGTAATATAAGAGTTGTGGTGTTGATATAGTATCTATAAAATTGGAAAGTATGAACACAAATCTAAAAATCAACAATAAAAATTTGTTTTTATTTATTTATATTTCACATTTCTGAACTACCCAACTCTCTCAAAGAAGGATTCTGGGCGGTGTACAATAAAACAACGAAGTATAAAACAGTGTATAAAAATTAAAATGTTAGAGTTATATTTTCATTTTATGTATAATGGCTCTCCATCAGAGTCGGAAGTATGTTTGTCCAATTTGTGTATTTTCAGAATGGTTTGAGATCCCATATATGGATTCCTGAGCATATTCTTTAGCACTGAAAAGATAAAATGAATGGGTCCTAATTTCCTGCTCTATTGGTAGTGTTACCAACTTAACAGATGAATTACTTATCAGTATAGACTAGTTATGGATGATATTGAAATATAACAACTGAAATGCTTTGTAACACTCTGTGTGTGTGTGTGTGTGTGTGTGTGTGTGTGTGAGAGAGAGAGAGAGAGAGAGAGAGAGAGAGAGAGAGAGAGAGAGAGAGAGAGAGAGAGAGAGAGAGAGAGAGAGAGAACACATATGCCCCGTATGTTTTTGTTTCTTTCTTTATACTTTTCTATATAAAAAATATGTCTTTTTTTAATTGCAGGTCCCAGTTGCATTTCAAACTGAAGAGCCAGGCACGCCTCTCTGAAATGTGGACTGCATCTTGCTTGGAAGAGGTCTGTGAGAGCAGCACTAATGCGGATCGATCTTTTGTTTTGGGATGGCCCACAACCAACTGTGTCGCTAGTTTCAGGTACAAGAGATTCTTTTTATTGATTTCTCTATCGTTGCCTATATCCAGAGGTGCGATGGCTCAGCAGTTAAGGATGCTGAGCTTGTCAGCTGGAGAGCTGACAGCCCCGGTTCAAGACCCAAGGTCTGTGCAATGGGGCGAGCTCCCATTTCTTGCCTCAACTCCTGCCCACCTAGCAGTTTGAAAGCATGCAAATGTGAGTAGATAATTAGGTACCGCTTTGGTGGGAGGGTAACAGCATTCTGTGCACCTCGGTGTATAGCCATGCTGGCCACATGACTACAGAAATTGTCTTTGTACAATGCTGGCTCCCTCGGCCAAGAAACAGAGATGAGCATTGTGTCCTAGAATCGGACATGACTGGCAGGGAACTTTCCCTTTACCTTTTTTGCATATATCCAACTGAGTCACTGCTTAAGAGTTACCTTGGGTGTCAAAGCTATATTCTGAAACCATTAATATTCAGTTATTGAGTTTAAAGAAAAGTGGATCTGTACTCCTCATCTTATGAATGAAACTTTAGAATGAGGATCAGGGTTTGCATCAAACTGTGGCTTAACTTTTAGCAGAATGCAGTTATGCTGATTTGAATCAAGGTATCTCATTTTGCCATATTCCCAGAATTTTAAAAGTTTCTTTATTCTCCCAGACTATTTGTGATAGATGGATGGGAGAAGATAATTAGAGACACAACATCTGCAGCAGAAGAGACCCATGAAAATTGGATGTTCCTATTTATAAACAATTAGAACTTGTCATAGAAGCTTTTTAAAGGCCTGAAAAGACAGTTGAACATCAGAGTATGAGTGAAATTCTAGGGCAATTTATGGATTAGAAGGAAGTGCTTTTTGGAGGTATTCTGGTTTAATAACGTTTAGGACAGGGGTCTTCAAACTTGGCCCTTTTATGACTTGTGGACTTCAACTCCCAGAATTCCTCCGCCAAGCACGCTGGCTGAGGAATTCTGGGAGTTGAAGTCCACAAGTCATAAAAGGGTCAAGTTTGAAGACCCCTGGTTTAGGATTTTAACAACCAAGACATTGAAATAAATTGGTAGTCAGGCAAACAGCTTTATGTGTGATTATATCAGTACCTGGTGACCTTGGGTCAGTCAATCTCTTTCAGCCCTAGGAATGAGACAGTGGCAAACTACTTCTGAAAAACCTTGCCAAAAAAACCTCAGGGACTTGTCAGTTTCCAAGACCTGGATATGATTGAATGTAAGGGGGAAAAAAGTCAGTCTCTACAGAAACATTCTATGTGACATACTGTACTATATCTACAGTATTTCTTTTTCCCCAAAATCTCATTTACACTAAGAGGTTTCACAGTTTGATTTACTTCAGTTTATTTCACAGTTTGAGAAAATAGATACTGATTTACAATGATAATGTGATTGTTATTTGATCCCCTGTATCAATGAAGAAATACATTTTAATGGATATTCTTGCTTGACTCTCATGTTGACTTTGAAATAGTCCAACTTTAAATGTTGGCGTCTCTGTGAAAGAGGAAATTCTAAATGTGGCATAACCAATGCAGAAAATAGTAATTAACTATAGAAGTTAATTACATTCTCCAAAATAGCTACTCTATATATTTTGATCCTTTGTAGTTTTCAGCTTGTTGGGTCTGGAGATCAATTACAAAAGAATACAGATTTTAAAATTAAACTAGGCAATGTGATTAAAGTTCTTCTACAATGTATGTTCCACTCACAAAGCACTTTGTGTGAGCTGTAGTGGCATTTCAGTAGCAGAATAAGTTTCTGTTCTGGATGGAAACCTGAAGGACTTTTTATAGAAATAAAATTGCAATCTGGGTTTACTGTTATTTTTTTTTTCTTTTCATTTTCATTTTCAAAGAGACTTGGGCTGTTGGCTCCTTGCTTAGCAGATTTGCATATTTTACTCTGATAGTTTATTTGCTACTCTATTCACCTATTCTGAACTGTTATCTAAGTTGGCTTATACAGTAAAGAGATTCCATTTGGAACTGATTTGCTAAAGTTTAAAAACGTGTTCTTAATTATTTCAGTTCCGTGGAGCAAAAAGAGAAGTGGTTCACTTCCCTTCAAAGGTACTTTGATTTTTTTCTGTATTCATATTAGGAAGTCATTGCTAAGTTAGCCAGGTGCAAAATTTGTATTTGAAAAGGTTCAAGCACAAAGCATCCTGATTTAAATTTGAAACAGCTGCTTTTAATTTACTGGAAATATTCTGACACTGCCTAACATTCTAGTATGGAACACTTCCAGCGAGGTCAGAGCTAACCTGTTTAAATTCAAAACAGTTGCTGCAAAATCTTGTCTATCTAATTTAGATCAAACTTTAGATAGTTTCTCATTTTAGTGAGTGTAGTTCAGAGATATCCAGCTTATTTTTGAGCTAGTGGGCACATTTGAAATTTTGAGAATATGTGAACTTACTGAACAGTTTTCAAAATCTGGGCAGAGTACAGTTATGTAGAACTGAATTAACATAATGCTTCCGGTCACCAACTCTACTCTTTTCTACCATAGCTTACTTTCTTTTTTCAGGCAGGTAAGCATATTTCTTTTTAAAAATAAAACAAAAAGAGCTTAGATCAGGGGTCCTCAACCTTGGCAACTTTAAGACTTGTGGACTTCAACTCCCAGAATTCCTCAGCCAGCAAAGCTAAAAGTTGAAGTCCACAAGTCTTAAAGTTGCCAAGATTGAGGACCCCCTGGCTTAGACATTCTTTCCATTATTCTTATGTTGGAAGAAAATGTATGGAGTTTTTGCTTAGAAATTCTCGTTCTTAGAAATGAAGTTGATGCTTGAGGATAGTGGTTCCTTTGTACTATGTCAGCTTCTATATTTTTAAAAAATATAAAAATCAGTTGGGGAAAAATGTCTGAGAAATGCTGAGAAATGTGTCTGTGGATACATTGCGGTCCCTAAGTGTAGTCTAAATGAGGTTATTTTATGGTCTTTAGAAATGCAGCCATAAATGAGAAAGACTGAGAGATGAATAAGGTGACTAAATTTGATTGAATACAGTTTTGTTATATAACATGAAAAAATGATCTATTTAAAGGAAATAATCTTGTTTAAGGAAATATCCTACAGGCTTCTTAGCTAGCTTTGCTAAAGAATCTTCCCTTAATGTTTACAGCATTGTCACTTCTGTTTTGTGAATTTACTTACAAAGTTTAATTCGATTTTTGCTTGCTTCGACAGTCGAATCAAAGAAGAGAAAGCAAAAGACTATCCCAAGAGTATTCCGTTGAAGATTCTTGCAAAGGATATTGGAAATTGCGTATATGTAAGTGTTTCTAACTCCCAGTTTGAATGAGGAGTGTGCCCAGTGCAAATATTTTGTCTGCTTCTTCAGAAGCAGCTGTGAAGAAACAGATGATGCCTTTTTGAGTTGTACACAGAATTCACAATCTTTTCTGTTTGTTTGACTATTCTGTCTGATTCCTCAGATTTTTGATTTACTACTGTGGCTAGTAGTGCTAGCACTCTTTCCTAATCAAGGGATATGTTTGTTTGAGACCCACAGAACTAAGGTTAAACATAACAATGCAGAACAGATGCATATTTCTTTCCAGGACTGGTCATTCTTAAAAATGCAATATAATAGTATTGGAACTACTAGTGAGGAGGCAATAGAGTGGCTTTTTAAAATATGTATGATTTGTGGATTGCGTTTTCCCCCAGCTAGAACAGCTGGACATCTCAGGGGATCAGCTTCATTTTATCTGCAAATTGGGTTAAGTGGAGGGGGAGATGACATAAGCAACCCAAATTACTTTATCACATTCTCACCAAAGGCAAGCTGTATGCAAATTTGCTGACCTACTGCTGGGTGCCAGATATCACTACTTTGCAGAAATGTTAGCTTTGTTTTGTTCATGTCATAATTATTCAGGTGCATCCTGGAGCAAAAATAGACTTGAGTTCATACTGCTTCAGTTTACCTTCTGTGGCACTGTACTGTATAATTTTCTGCATCTCTGTGGCAGAAGGCTATTTTGAACAGTTGGTGAAAAGGAAACTCGCAGAGACTTTCGAAATTGGAAGTTTTGTGGCTGGTTTTGAACTTAATTGTGAAATGTTTAATATGTACTTTGATTTAAAAGAGGATGATCTTTCTCCCAGAAAGAATGTTTCTGACTTAAATAACCCTCTTAAGAGCTCTTGGTTAAGATTTCGCACTCGTTAGAAATTCTTTCTGAGAGGGATTGAAATTATGGGTCATAGTATTTGAAAGACTCCTATCAGTTGTGTTTACAAGATACACTGAATGAATCTAGAAAGAAGTCACCCCCACCAACTCAGAGGAGTTCAGAATCAAGTTTTAATTAACTAGAGCTTCTTGTTTCACACAAACTAGGAACAAAGCTTAATATTGTGGCTAAGTCCTGGAATAATATTAATTTTTTTAAAGTAAAACATTGGTGCTTACCGCATTTTGTCATAGTAGACCGTACAAAAACATTTACTTAAGGGAAGGTAAAAGGAAAAACTTTCATGTTCCTTATTTTTTCTGTAAAGAGAGTAGAAAACGTCTACCAGCCCTAAACCCGATGTTGCTTATGTACTTTGCGCTGAAATGCAATATGGCATGAGGTGTAACTACAGGCAATGTGTAAATAAATCCCTTATTATTTAAAATCTCAAAATAAGACAACATTTAAAAAACCCTTTGCCAAGATCTTTTATGCAGGTCTAGTTTACATGCAGTTAGAGCATCTATCTTTGGTTTTTGTTTTTCATCCTTTGAGCTTACATATACGTTAGTTGTCATACCCAAATTATGGCTGACATTTTCAGCTGTTTTTCTTTTGAGCAATAATGCAGGTTTGAATGTTTCTCTCTCTTCTTCACAGTCAAAAACCTTAACCATTACTAACCTGAACACAGCAAATGATGTGATCCTCTTGGCCCTGCAGCAGCTTGGAATTAATGTGAGATTGATTGTTTATTTTTTATTTGTTTGTTTATGTTGGCAAATAATGTTCACAGTATTATAAAGTAATCCTGATGCCTGAAAAACATCATTTTGCATTATACAAGTTGGGCCATCCTGAAAAATAATTACTGGGAAAAAGAAAGTACTTAATTCAGAGGAGGAAATATATTGCTTGAATTCAATTTTCCCCCTCCTCTGTTAAGTAGAGAATATGAACTGTCTTTGCTTAAAAGCATCCTTGAATAGGACAATATAGTAGAAGATCAATTCCTTCATTAGCGTTCCTGTGTTTTGCTTCATTTGATCCAGAGCTATTTGGGAACTATTTGACTAGCTATTTGGGAACTATTTGACTAGCTGTCAGCTATCCTATTAACATCTGTCAAATTTCCTTAAGTCAGGAAGTTCCCCTCGTAACCACAGACAAATTTGAAAGTATAGCTCAGATTCCTAGACACCTAATCTGTGTTTCTGAAGTCTTGAAAAAGTGGATTGACCAGCAAGCATCAGCCAGTCCAGCCTGCACTTTCAAAATAGTTCCTCGAAAATAGTCCCTCCTTCCATTTCAAAATAGTTTCCCCCCCCAAAAAAAAATAGTGGAAAGTTAAGCAGAATGGGGCTGTCTCCTACCTGTTGAAGATATGGGCTGTTTGATCCCCAGCTGATTGCTGCCTTCTAGCCACTAGCACAGTGTTTCTCAACCTTGACAATTTTAAGGCATGTGGACTTCAATTCCCAGAATTCCACAGCCAGCAATGCTGGCTGTGGAATTCTGGGAGTTGAAGTCCACATGCCTTAAAATTGTCAAGGTTGAGAAACACTGCGACTAGCATAAATGGAGAGGCTAAAAGAGACATATGAGATTGCAGCATTGCAATTGGAGGGTTTGATTGTAGTACCAATTACTATTGTCTCTCCTCTTTTGATGCTTTCTCACCCGCCCCCACCATTTTTGGCAGTATACAACACAATACTTTCAGCTGCATGACGTTCCAATAATGCTTCTATTTTAGGAACACCCACCCCAAAATTACTAGGAATTCCCCATTCCAAACAAGTAAGCAATTTGTCAAAGGACATTTTTATCCAGTGTCAAAAAATGCCTAAACAGTGTAGCTTTATCACCTAAGATCCTGGAATGCTCTGATATGCTAATAAACAGTGGATTTTTCTTGTATGGAAAAAAAGACCCTAGATCAGTGGTTCTCAACCTATGGGTCGCGACCCCATTTGGGGTCGATCGACCATTTCACGGGGTCGCCAAGCAAGGCTGTCCGCCATTTTTTTCCCTTTTCCAGCGGGTGCCTTACCTCCCTTGAGCTGGGCCAGCTGGTGGTCGGCCTGCTCCATCTCTGCCGCTTGCCAGCTATACCTCGGCCGGCGCAGGGGGCGGAACCATGCATGCGTGGCGCTCCCGGGCAGGGAAAGTCCTTGACTTACGACCGGCTGGGTAGTCCTCGACTTACAACCAGTTTAGTCCTCGATTTACGACCGGTTTAGTCCTCGACTTACGACCAGTTGGGGGTAGCGGCATTAAAAAGGTTGAGAACCACTGCCCTAGATCACTCTGAATGGATGGTTAGATGTCTATGGAGATTCTCAATCGTCCTGATCATGGTTCTCCCAAAGGTGTTTTTCTAAAAGGCAACTGGATTTTCTTGGGTTGTTTTTTTTTATTTGAAAACGTTTCACTTCTCATCCAAGAAGCTGAAGAATTGAACAGAAGAAGCTTCTAGAAAGAGAAGCGAATTTTTTTTAAAAAAATCACCAAGAATGTCCATTTGCCTTTTGGAAAAAGCACCTTTGGGACAATGAGTAGTTACCAATAAAGGAGAATATTTGTAGCTCAGGGTTAAAATTAGGGATGCTTGGTTGTTTTTTTGCAGATGTTTCGTTATTGGTACTGAAAGGTCTGCAAAAAAACAACCAAGGGCAGAGAGCATAAAAGATCCTTCAGTGGTTAGTTAGCCATCCCAAGGGTGTGTGTGTGGGAAACGGAGTTTTTTGATCCAAACAGGCTAAGCCTCCCATTGATAGCTAGTCTGTTGGTGCATTGCTTCAAATGTGAGACTGGCTAAAAGCTTTCCCATTGTGAGCACCAAACACTCCATATTTTCATCAGCTGTTTCCTGGAAAGATGAACCAGAAGTGTTCCCTCTTTATCTTCCACTTCCATTCTGTTTTGCCCAGGAGGAAAATGGGACACATTCAAAGGGAGATTGTTTAATTTTCTGTCTGCAATCTCTCATATTCTGATGTAAAAACTAGAAGAGTAACCCAATAGAATGATACAGATCAGGAGTTTAACTTGGGACCATTTTGTAGTAGAATAGTATAGAAATACCAGTAGTGAAAATAAATTAAGCCTTGCTGGTTATTGGCACAGGGTATATTCTAGGAGTTTGTTTGTTTGGTTTTTAGTGTAGCTCTGTATTCTTTTGTAGTTCCTGCTCTCTGGTGGCTTAGTGAATCCACAAGGCACCCCATATTCACTCTCTTTTGTGTTGTTCAATTTTGGCTTTGTGAACATACTGTTTTTAGAAAAGAGCGTCCTGACATGTTCCAGCTTATTGGAAATCTTTGCAAAGGAGAGCTGGAAGCATGAAATCAATTGGAATGGAAACAAATTTCAAGATGGAAGAAATACTATGTTTTTTGCTCCTTTCCCCTTTCATTTCCTTCCTTTTCAGTTCACAGTCATGCCATGTCACCACAGTCTGTAGAGTTCCATATGTGGAAACAGCAGCTGCAGTCAAACCCTCTCCATAGCACTTAGATTGCATACAATTGTCACGCCTGGTCAAAATACAGCCTTTAGTGTTTTTACCCAAATGTGTAGGGAGCCTGTCAAAAGCTCTGTTGGGGCACATATTACAACAGATGTGCCAATAGTGTAAATATTTAAGTGTTCTGCTATTTGATTTCTGTTAAACGTCAGTGATCTCTGCTGTAGTCTAGAACAGCTGTGTTAAGGACACATGTTTTAATTTATAATTTTAAATAAATCAGCTTTCTGTTCATTCTAACAGATGTAGGGTTGTATTTTTAAAGGGTTCTGAGAAGGATTATCAGCTGTGGGTTAATTCTGGGAAAGAAGACGCCCCTTACCCTCTTATTGGTAAGTACATGGAAAGGGTATACTTAATGATGTAGAATTTGCTTTGTATTATGTTCCTTCAAAGGTTTCAGAGTCAATAACAGCTAAAAAATAACAACCTACAACCATAATTCCGACTGGACTTTCCATTGCTAACCAAGGCAATCATTAAGTGAGTCATGCCGACTTAACAACCTTTTTTGCCACAGTTGTTAAATGAATCATACGGACATTTAGCGAATTCGGCTTCCCCCAGTGACTTTGGTTGTTAGAAGCTGGTTGGGAAGGTTGCAAATGATGACCTCAGAACACTGCAACCTCATAAACACCTGCTGGTTGCCAAGTGCCCAAATTTTGATCACATGACCATATGGATACTGCAACAGTCATAAATATAAGGACTGGTCGTAAGTCACTTTTTTCAGAACTGTTATAATTTCAAACTGTAACGAAATGGATGGATATAAGTCGAAAACGTATAACAAAATAGATTAAACTAAAAAAAATAGTATTAAACATTACTCATGATTTTGTTATTCAAAGACAGCCTAAGGATATTTTTCAAGTCATCTAGAAACTCTTTACTGTGGGCATTGTATAAGTAGACAATCAGAATAAATATATTTTAAACTAATTAATAAACTGCAACAAGAGTGGGAATTTCCTTCTGTTTGGGGGGGGGCAATTTCTGTAACCTCTGACTTTCTGCTGGATTGATGGGAATTGGAGCCTATTAATATCAGGAAGGCTCATCAGGAATTTAATTTCATATTTGAAAAATTGAGACTGGTTTCACTTATTGCATGAAGCCATTAAATGGTTAGGGTTTGACTGTGTTGTATGTATATCCAGCCACTGTGGCTTGTAAAATGTGATAAATGGCTTCAGATGTTGTGCAAATCAGCAACAACACCTGTGGAGAAATCATGGTTTATCATACTACATTAAAAGAAAAGCAACACAGAGTTGTTCCAAGTGCGATTCTTATCTGCAATTGTTCTTGGCACACTTACCGAAGATAAGATGACATGTTCTTGGCTGATTTTGTCAAATACAGTATGTTTTTTTCTTTAAAAGAGTGCCGCGAGTTCAGAAAACTTACTGTAGCGTCCCACTTTTACTTCCTTTTTTTAAAAAAAAAATGTGTTGTGGTTTTGGCATATTGAGCTAGTTAAGTTAGGGTAAAGGAAAAGGGACCATTGTGGAGTGTGGAATTTTTAATGAGGTTTGGAGTTTGTTTTTTTTTAAACCAGAAGCAATACAGATAATGATTGAGGTTATATCATTCTCTCAGAAAAATTTATCAACTTCCTTTGATATTTTCTTGAGAGCATGTGTGACTATGGTGAGTTGTAATTGTAGATTTAGAAATGACCTCAGACAGCTGAAAACTGTATTTCTAATTCTGATCTGCAGAACGCATTATTTTGTTAGGCTCAAAAAGATGGGCCTGGCTTTCATAAACCACCTATTGAAAATATCCATTAACATCCATTTTACCCCCTCATTACAAACTACAGATTGCTAGTAAACTGGCTATTTTTATAAGAAAAAGCTAGACCCCGCCTTCCATTTAGTTTTTTCCTTTTCCTTTCATTTTCTTTGTCTTTTTTGCATACTTGTTCATAAGATTACTTGTTCATAAGCCTTATAAGAAGATGAATTTAAAAAAACCTCTTCCTCTCTTAAGTGTGGAACATAGTTTTCTCTTACTGAAACCCACATTGTTAAAGCATGATGCAGTATCTTCTGATATGATCCCATGAACTTAAGGAAGCTAAGAGTACTCATCTCAACTCTGTTCTGATCAGCAGTGGGTATTGCTCAGATGCAGATTGAAAGGCAAATTGTTGCTTTTTGGCTTTTGTTCCTTGTCTGCCATTACTCTCACGGACAGACTTAATACATTTTTAAATGTTTTAGCCTTTGTTAGTGCATCACTGAAGCACATTCACATACAATAGATTATTCTAAAACAAGACAAATATGGATTTGAATTTAATGTTGAAATACCTCCTTTTTCTTCAACATCATAAAGTTCGGTAGCGCTGGCCATATTTGTTCTGATCTAAAAAAATAATTGTAATTGGGATGTTGCAATACTTCTGAAAAGTCAGGCCAACTGTCCCTGTGCTTTTAGAACACCAACAATGGCCAAGTATTGGAGCAGTCATACCAAATCACAACCATCCGTTCTTGTTAGCATGGCCATTCCATTGGATCTATTGCAACTTGGCAGTGGGCAACATATTCAGTGTGGCTATTTAAAAAAACACAGAACCAATCCCAATTTATTAAAAAAAAAAAAGAAGTAAGAAATCCCTGCAGATTTTGCTCCGCTAGTCGTTGCCAACTATATGGGATGGTGCTCATCTCTATTTCAAGGCCATTGAGCCAGGGCTGTCTGAAGACATCTCTGTGGTCATATGGCCAGCATGATGTCATGGAGCACCATGGCCTTCCTATTTATCTACTTGCATTTGCATTGTTTCGAACTGGTAGGTTGGCAGGAGCTGGGGCGAGGACGGGAGCTCACCCTGTCGTGTGGCACTTGAGTCTCGAACTTGGGTTGTCGACTTTCCAACCCAAAAGCCCAATCTCTTAGCCACTGAGTTACCACACTGCCCCAATTTATTGAACCTTCTAAGATAATGACAATCTCCACTTTCGTATCTATGATTTTTCATATTGCAACTCTATTTGACATGTGCTGTGAACAGGTGGTAGAACTTTTTCAACCATATCTGACTTGAGAAGATATACAGGTCAAGCCTGATTAATATTTGAATGGGAGAATTCCAAGGAGTTTTGGACTGAAAGCTCAGCTGGGAAGTCGCAACACATCCTAAAAGAAATCTGTGATCTTTCTATATAATTCCATAAACTGTATTTATGTAGCCCCCCTGGGAGTCAATTAGAACTTGAAGGGGCCCTATGATCATTGAGATACGTTTGAAAAGATTCAAGTGGGACAAATAAAGCTGGAATTTTGGATGGTTATTTTATATATGCCAGAAAAAAAACCCTGAAAATTTGACAGCTGGGAACTACAAAAATGCTATATTTTTTCAGTAAATAAGATGCAAAATAAATGAGTTAAGCTTCTACATGACTTACCAAATCTGTTTTATTACTTAAAAATAAAGTCCAATGCTCATTGCAAGGGACAGAATCTCATTTAGTGATATTTTTCATGTTATCTGCAATTTGTACTCACAGCTTTTAATTTTGTTTTGAAGTATGGCCCCTGGCTATGAAATGTTGTTGGGACTTAGAGGTGTAGATTATGATATGTCAGTTGATATTTTGAAGATTTGCAAAAGTTTAGCAAGAATTTTTAAATCACACTTGTGTTCAACTTCACCAGGAAAGTGTTGCATGGGAAGACTGTGGACCGAGTTCAGTTCTGCTACTGAATACAGATTCTGTTTTCTGAATTGGAGTATACTGTTGCTCAGTATTTTAATTCTAAATACTTGTCCTGGTTAGCTGACTCAAGTTGATGGTTCTTGGAAGTTCTGTTAAAAGACCAACACAGGGCCAACTAATCTGAACTTACTGCTGGCTGTATGTGAGAAAAGATTCAAATAACATGTGCATGTTTTCCTTCAAGAGAGAAAGATAATATAAATATTTCAATATTTCAACTGTTTTTCTTCTTAACTTGTTAAAAGGCTAATAATTTGAATACAGAGATAGAGTTCCCCATGCTGAGGTTTGACCCTGAAGTGATTTGATCTGCCTCCCTTTCCTAATACCTCTTCCAATTGCCTGGTTCACCATAAGGACTTCTCTATCTTATATTGAAAACAATGAGACTTGCTATGAATGCCAGAGTAGCAAAAGTTGGCTTCCTTAAGCAGTTTAAATCCTTCCATTGTAAGGATACACACTAACTTATCCTACGCTGTGGGATATACTGCTTATCAAGGAAAACGAAGGAGAGGAAAAGAATAACATGTTTTCATATGGTATCCAGATGTCGTTTTGCAAGCCTCGGGCTACAAACTCAGAAATCTCTGTTATTTCTGTTCATTTGAGATATACAAAAGCCTAGGCTTTCAGTGCCCAGTGGTGACTTGACTGACACATAATGCTCTGCATTTGCCCTGTGTAGGAGAAATAATAATGGCTGTTCTAAGAAATAATAGTGGATATACTTTAAAGTCACTGGATATGTCAGTCCTTCACTTTGGCTGACCTGTGCCCACATATCTGGCACTGTCAGTAAGTAAACCACACCATAAATTTCCCATTTTTAGCAGACAGAATCTGAGATTGGGCTAGAAAGTAGGGGAAGACAGGATTTTGAAAACCCTGAGTACCAGATAATTGAGCATAAAGATAACATAGTGTAAATGTCTATGGAGATTTTCAGTCATCCAGGTCTTGGTTGTCCCAAAGGTGCCTTTTCAAAAAGCAACTGGACTTTCTTGGTTTTGCTTTAAGACGTTTCGCTTCTCATCCAAGAAGCTGAATTGAAGAATTGAACTCCAGAACTGAAGGAGCTTCTTGGATGAAAAGCAAAATGTCTTCAAGCAAAACCAAGACAGTCCAGTTGCCTTTTGAAAAAGTATCTTTGGGATAACATAGTGTAAAATCAAGTGAGTATGATACATTTATTCTAGGGATTACAGTCCACTTTTAAAGAATAAATATTATTGTGACATTCCGATAGATCTTGTTCTTTGGAATATTACTTGTTTTACACATATGCAAATTAAAATCTCTTCTTTTATGCGCAGGGCACGAATATCCTTTTGGAATTAAAATGAGCCACATTCGGGACACTTTGCCCCAGACGCAGGGGTCAAAGGATGGGGATTGCCCTCTGGATCTTCAGGGAGCCTTCCTAATAGAACAGTTGCCCCGTGAGCTTCAGTGCCAGTTCATTCTCAAGCCAAGTCGCCTGGCCACTGGGCATCAGTTAAATGGTGAGTCTTCCCATTTACAAAAGGCTTCATTCAGCAAGTGTCCCCCAGCTCAAACAGTAATGTTGTAGGTGTAGCCCACCAGGTCATGTGGAATGCCTATTGAGTTTATTATCAATTCTTCCTATGATTAGTGGATCCCAGTTGTTCTCTTATAGTTGTATATTGCAGAGGAAAGTAGGATGTCATATTATAAAATGGCAGAGTACTGGAGAATCTAAAACATACTAAAACAGTGCTGATCAATGGTTTCTTCTCAGATTGAAGGAGGTGTTGAGTGGGGCACCACAAGGCCACAAGAATGGGTCTTCTAATATTTTCATTAACAGTTTGGGACAATAGCTAGAAGAAACGCTTGTCAGATTTGCAGAAATCATAAAGACAAAGTTCAGAACAATCTGAATAGAGAAATGGGCTTCACGTTAATACAATTAAATTCAACAGAGTAGAACATTCTTTATTTAGAAAACAAAAATCAAATGCACAAGTATAGAGTTTGTCCATAGTATACCCTCATCTAACACCTTAACCACAAATAGTGTTCACTTTCCACAACAAGAATAGTCTTCTCTTCTAAAATAAACAAATAGCAAAACTTACTTTCTTCCTTCCTGCCTTTCTTTAGAGTTAAGCCAAAAGCCATTTAAAAGGAGAAGATCAATTATAAACTGGGCCTTCTGGCGAGAAACAGGTGTTCCAGTGGACCATTTAGTGCCATCTCCAACATCTTCCAAATTGGGGAAGCTGTTCGGCCTTTCCCTCTCATCCCTCTGTGAGAATGATAACCTGCCCAAACCTATCTTGGTAAGTCTCTTTTACATCCCAAGCAGATGATGGCAACTGTCTAGCCAAAAGTGTGCACAAAAAGTCCTAGAACACATTTGGGTTATTGAGAATATATAATAGTGAATCTCTTCATTGAGAAAATACAAGTAGTTTTCGACTTATGACCACAATTGAGCTCAAAACATCTGTTGCTAAACAAGACAGTTAAGTGATTTTTGCCATTAAGTTAGCAACATGGTTGTTAAGTGAATATTGTTTCCCCATTGACTTTGCTTGTCGGAAGATTGCGAAAGGTGATCACAGGACCCCGGGACACTGCAACTGCCATAAACACGAGTCAGTTGCCAAGTGTCTGAATTTTGATCACATGATCATGGGGATGCTACAGTGGTCATAAGTGTGAAAAAGGGTCATAAGTCACTTTTTTCAGTGCCATTGTAACTTCGACTGGTTAAAAGTCGAGAACTATCCGTATTTGCCATTATGAGCATGACCAGTCATGAAACGAGATTTGGGAAATCTAGTTGGTAGATGGCAAATTAGATCCTTCAAATGCTCTGCCATCTCTTGTCTTCTTCTTCTTCTTGTGCCAGCAATGGGGTGGGCGCGGGTTCCGCGTGATGCATCCGACCCGTGGGCCAGCAGTTTGACACCCCTGCCTTACAGGTTTTGATGTACACATAAATCTCTCAAAGATTTACCATTTGGTATTGCTTCATACAAATTAGGTATATATGCATTGTGCTTATCTTCCCCTTAAGGGTACAGGAATTTGTGCATAAACCACAACTCCCACAGTTACTATATTTGAAAATGAAACATGCCTAAACATATGGTTCCTTCCAAAATACCACATTTAAAGATTTTTTTAAAGAACCTTGTAATTTATAAATCTGATAAGTCAAGTGTAATTAAAAATATGATAATAAACTCTACTTTGGTTGTTGCCTTGCAAAATTTGATCAGCATAAGAATTGATTTCAGAATAGAATAGAATAGAATAGAATAGAATACAATACAATACAATACAATACAATAGAGTAGAATAGTTGGAAGGGACCTTGGAGGTCTTCTAGTTCAACCCTCTGCTCAGGCAGGAAACCCTATATCATTAGCAAAGTCCCAAATACTTAAAAAAGAAAAGAATGGACACCTCAACACAAATAGCTAAAAATGAAAGATAAAGAGATGAAGGAGGAAAGAGGCAAGCTGAACATTTAATAAGTCTCTTAAACATCCACCTAAGGCAGCATTCTCAACTTCAGCAACTTTAAGATGGATGGACTTCAACTCCCAGAATTCCCCCAGCCAGCGTGCCCTAGGGTATCTGATATATTTGCATATGTGAGATCCAGAAATCTGAGCATGAAGGTCCAATTAAGAGCATTTGAGTAAGAATAAAAGAATGGGTAACAATAAAAATTTGGGGGAACTTATTTTGGAGATATATTGTATACAACCAAACTAAGTAGAAGACCTAGATAATACAATTCTGGACCAGATTACAAAACTTTCAAGGAGAAATACTGTACAGGGTAATAATGAGAGACTATCAAGACATCTGTTGGGAAACCAGCTTGGCCAAGAATGTAAGGTCTCCCAAATTCCTCAGTGGTCTTGCTGAGGAAAGTTGAAGAAGAAATAAGGAGATTGGTTTTTATCAATCTGATGCTATTACTAAGGAAGAATTGGTCAAAGAAGTAAAAGTAGTGAGAACTTTAGGAGTTCATGTCATGTTGAGAGTCAAACTATCACAAAAAAGAGAAGCTGGAGAATGGAGTAGGATGCACACTAGAATTAGAAGAGTCAATTTTAACAAGCTTATAAAAAAAACTGCACAGGATATCATGGAGAGAAACCTCAGGTCAAAGGAAGCATAAGGAGGTTAGGTTAGAGATTTCTGAAAAATAAGATACAGGAAGTGCATATGATTGCACTTCATATGCTGTTCCAATGGGAAAAAAAATGGGACTTTGAAAATAGTGGGTGCCTAGGGAATATTTGACTGAGCTAAGAGTTGAAAGGGAAATGGAAAATTGGTGTATGAGCAGATAGCCAATATTCGCAGATAGAAAGTTTGAAATGCAAAAGGAAATTAGGGTTGCAAGGGAAACTGAAGAGTAACAAAAGAATGTATTTTGGCTTTGTCAATAGTAATAAGAAAAAAATGGAAGGAGAAGACACATTGCTAAAAGACAGTAACAAGTGACAATGAAAAAGCAGAGCTTCTTAACTCCTACTTTGCTTTGTCCTCAAAGAGGAAATTTTCTTAAATGAATTTAAACAGGATTGACACTTGGAAGGAGTGAGAACCTAAAAGAGGCTTGAGGACCATCTGGTTACCAAGAATCAGTTTAGTGTTCAAGACCAGACTGAATGGAAATAGAAATTACAACTGAGAATCACTTTCTGTGATCTTTGAGAAGTCTTGGAAGAATGATATAATACCAAAGGATTAGAGAAGGATAAATATTCCTATCATCAAAAGGGGGTGGGGAGAGAGAACTCCTCTCAGACCAATTGATGTTGATACAGGGCAAATTTTTCAAACAAATTATAAAACAGTTTGGATAGGAAGACTTAAAAGAATGAATATGGCTCGCAATTCATTTGAAAAGGACCTGGATATGTTGGTGAATCACAAGCTGAACATGAGCTGTCAATGCAACGCGGGTACCAAAAAACCCTAATAACGGCAAATGCAATCCTAGGCTTCATGGACAGAAATGTAGGGTCAAAATCAAGAGAAATCATATTTCCTTATCTGTGAAGGCCCAGGTGATGGGTACCTGGACTAAGCTGGGAGAATAAAAATATGTGGGTTGAGAATGCAGAAGGAGACAATACCAATTGGTTTGGAGATGACTAAGATGACTAACCCTTTCATAAGTGCTGCCAAATTTCTATGATTGTTCCATAATTGTGGAATTGTGAGAGTGTTGCAGTGTTGCAAGATCTTACTGTCAGCCTCATGCTAATATTTTTCTGGGGTTTATAAAGGATTGATGAACCTGTTTGGGTAAAAGGGAAAATCTGTTACGTAAACTATAGTGCAAATTTCAACCTTTTTGCCATTTCTCTGATAAATAACATAATTTCAGAAGTTTTTTTCTTAAGAAGTCTGGGGTTTTTTTTATTAGTATTCAGCCAGATTCAGCACTCAAAAACCCTAATATGAAATCTATTACTCCTGTCTGATCCATATTCCTCCATACTGGGGCACAGGCAAAACTACAATTGTGTTCTCACTGCAAACATAACAGAGATCTTGAATGTTTTCCCCCAAAGTACCCCAACTGTTGAGTCTTCTGTTGAAGTCAAAACATAGGCCAACTTGAGAGAGGCAGCTTGGGGAAAGGCCACTGATGAAACCTTCTGTGTATGAGTAGGCAAGTGAAGAGAAAACTGTTGTTGTTGTTGCTAGATGCTTTTTCAGAATATGGCATCTGCTAAAATCACTTGCCAATTTATGTTTCATGTACTGATTATCTATTTCTTTGATAGGATATGCTTTGCTTTCTCTATCAAGAGGGACCTTTTACTCGGGGTATTTTCAGACGCTCAGCAAATGCAAAATCCTGCAGAGAGCTGAAAGAGAAGCTTGACTCGGGTGAAGATGTACACCTTCTTTGCGAGTCCGTGTTTGTGATAGCCTCTGTGTTTAAGGTAGATGGGGAAACTATTTCACTCTGTAACAATTGAAATTGCCTGTCTCTGGATATGAAGATTATCTTGTTCCTTTTTAAAAAAAAATAATCCAGAACTCTGAAGATTATTTCAAGGAACTTGTAGACAACTCCGTACGGAGGTCTTTTCCAATCCTGCTACCTGAAGTTGAGATGTAAGATAACATTAACAAACAATTCAGGAACCTGTAGCACATGCAACATGTGTATTAGTCTATTGCTGAGATATTTCTGTAACACATTGATCTTCCCAAGCATAGAATCCTCTGAATATTTGATTTGAAACTTCTCTTTGGAATTCAGTGAAAAACTGGGGCTCCATTCTGCATATAATTGATTGAACAGGTAGACTCTCAAATTTTAAGTATATTATTTAAGTCCTTAGAAACTGGGACTTAAAAACCATTTGTTCATGACAAGGGAAAGTGGTGAAGTGGGAGAAGCCAGATTCAGTGGACATTCTAAAGGCTTTCTTTCAGATACATTTAAAATTAAACTGGAGAAAAATAATTGCTTTGCACTTGTTTTTATCAAAGCGATTTTTGTTCTTTCATTTCTGCAATAACCAAAGAGAACGAGGAGTCCAAGAAAGAATCATGTGTGCCTAAAACCTAGCAAGAGAGAGAGAGAGAGAGAGAGAAAAAGCATATTTCCCTGTCCCTCATGTGGCAACTCGTATTTTCAGGATGGTCTCTAGGGTGTCACATTGGGTTGCTCTGCTCTTTGTATGCTGAAGAGCAAAGTTTTCCTCAGGCAACCCTTTTCCTTGGCACATCTGCTCTGCAAGCTTCCCCCCCTCTTCTTTTATCCTCTGACTTACAACTGGAGCTGTGGCAAAGAGCTTCCTTCTTCTAACTAGATGGGCCTTTTCACAGTAGAGAGAGAGAAGGTGACAATGATAAAAGTGATGTCCCTGAGGCTCTTGTCCAGTAAAGAGCTTAGTAAAGACAAAAATGTTAGTCTACATTCTGAGAAATAGCAATAGCACTTACACTTATATACCGCTTCACAGTGTTTTACAGCCCTCTCTAAGCAGTTTACAGAGTCAGCAGATTGCCCTCAACAATCTGGGTCCTCATTTTACCGACCTCAGAAGGCTGAGTTAACCTTGAGGTGGTGGGAATCGAACTGCCAAACTACTGGCAGCCGGCAGTCAGCAGAAGTAGCCTGCAGTACTGCATTCTAAACCTTGTGCCACCATGGCTCAGTTTTGAGAAAGTTGAATAGTACATGGCATATTCTAAAGAAAGGGTTTCCCAGATTTTTGGAGGGGTGTCTAGTGGGCATGGTTAGAATTTGGAGAATATGTCACAGGTATTGATACAAAAAGACTGCATTTACCAAAAGGAGATCTGGCCATATTTTTTTCCCTGAGATCCACTTTAGGCTTTCAGGGTGCAGCCATTGGTTTTATTTTCTAAGAATGCTTCTATAGTCTTTGTAGGATCCAGAACCCTTCTTAGAAATAAGTAAGCAGCCTGAAGCTTTGCTGTTGTTGGTTATTGCTTTGCTTATTGTGTGCTCGCTTCCCATTTAAAAGAGGAGAGCTATGGGAGCCATGTTGGAAACTGAGGTTATTGTGTCTAGAAGAGTTCCAAACCCACCACTGCATTGTAATTTTTAAGGTGACTAAAAAGGGGAAACTACACGGGGAATTATATTAATTTAGCTAATTTTTAATTTAACTAATCTAAATTTAATTTTTACCAGTCCTGCTTCTTCTTTGAGTTGTCTCCGGTCACTTTTGTGAATCTGACCCCCCTGCCTCCGCTTTCTGTTTTATCTACCAATAGTTGATCATCCTTATGTAGAAGCTATTCTAAAATAGATTATATAGTACTATGTGGATGATTAATAAATAAATAGTTGTTAAATAGTATAAGCCAGGGGTAGGCAACTTTGGCTCTTTTATGACTCGTGGACTTCAACTCCCAGAATTCCTGAGCCAGCCATGCTGGCTCAGGAATTCTGGGAGTTGAAGTCCACGAGTCATAAAAGAGCCAAGGTTGCCTACCCCTGGTATAAGCTATTGTAGAGTAATAACTGAGAAGTTGAATAGCAAAGTTTCCAAATCAAAAGTTTCACTACCAACTGGTATTTTGCAGAGAATTAAATACTCTATTGATTATTTCTCATATGGAAACCAATCCTTTTTCCAATGAGGTCAAGAGTGCTTGTGCAAGTGTATGTGAATCTTGTTCAGAAGGCTGAGCACAGAGATGACAACTTGAACAAGGTTTGTTGGTGACATTGTGGGATATGAATCGAACTCTTTCCATGTATCATATTGGTTGATGACAATATAATAGCAGACTTCTTGTTTATCATAAAAGTAATTATTTGGTTAGTGGAAAATTCTTAAGATCCATACAGAGGTAGAAATGACTCAGAGGGAACACAAAATTGGGCTAAAAATACTTTAAAATACAGGTTAAATGTATATTTTGAAATGATTGCTCATATACGTGTTTTTCTTCTCTTTTCTTTCAATAAGGATTTCCTTCGTAACATCCCAGGAAGCATCTTTTCATCTGAGCTCTGTGATCAGTGGGTTTCCTTAATGGATGAAGGGAACCATGAAGAGAAAATGAAAACCATCTACAGGTAACATTGCTTGTGTAATTTCCTGTTTCAGTTTTTCAGAAAATATCAAGGGGCAGTAATCTTCCACTTAGTGGGAAATATGTTTCAGAACTGAGAGGACTGATTAAGAAAAAAGAGACTTTTGAGAATCAGTTGTGAAACCCTTTTTGTTGATTTTATGTTTCTAGACTAATGGAACAGCTTCCAAGTGCCAATGTAGTGCTGTTGCGTTATCTCTTCGGAGTATTACACAGCATACAAAAGCAATCTGAAGGCAACCAGATGACTGCATTCAATTTAGCAGTGTGCATTGCACCCAGCTTACTCTGGCCTCCGGCTCCTACAGATCCTGGTACTGAAGGAGAATTCACCAAGAAGGTGAGCAATAATTCTTCAGGTTCTTTTCTTGGGGCCATTTCAGATTTTTCAAGGATCCAGTAGAAGAGGAAGTACAGCACCTTCTCAATTCTTCTCAATTCATGTCTAAAGAGAGAAAATAGTATAGGTATTGTCCATTTTGAAAAAAGAGTTGGGAGTACGCAGATTTATTCACTCTTCCCTACTTTCTTGGGAAATAGGCCCGTAGATCTCAATTTCTGAGTGAACCTAGATCCCTTCCTTGACACTCGTACAGAAAGCTCTGTGCATAGTTAAAGGTAACATGGGATGTGGCTCCAAAATGACTCAAGCTATAAAGGGCTTACTTTTGTCTGCCATCCAACATCACACTGTTCTGTCTTCCTGGCAAGCATTGGTGCATGTTAAGACATAGATCAGAGGTCGCCAACCTTTTGAGCACCAGGGACTGGTTCCGTGGAGAGAGGTTTTTCTGTGGACCAGAGGGGGCGTGGTTTCATGTACTGCTTGCATCCCGCAGATGGGCTTTGCTTGTTTGCGCAGCCCGGTTTCTGGCATGCCGCGGCCTGGTACCGCTCCATGGACCAGGGCTTGGGGACCCCTGACATAGATGCTTTCCTGTATTAAGCATCCAAGCTGAATTGGTTTAAGGTCGTAGCCTTTCCATATTCATCTGCTTGAATATTTAAGCTTGCCTCAGGCGGGCGATACTCTGTTTTCCCACAGAAATTATTATATAGTTGCTAATGTGGAGGCATTCATGGACAAGAATTTGCACTCAGGCACTCAGATGAAGAGCAGCCATCTTCCTACATTTCTCCTCTTTTACCAATGTGATCATTTATCATTGTAGAACATTTTCGGATTCCAACCCTGTAGTGGGAGGCAGCCTAGAACAAACAGGTTGCAATAGGAGGATTTGTGTGGGAGGGAAAAGAACTGGCATAGACATAAGAGAGCACATAATCGACAAGAGATAATAAGGAAAATGTTCTAATACTGAGCTGAAGAAGGATCTTTGGGAAAAGCCTGCTCGGTGCCAAGAGAACAGCAGGACTAGAAGGAAATCTCACTTGGTTTTATTTATTTTTTTCTTTGAAAGAACATGCTTTATATATAGGATGAGGTTTGTCATTGAAGGGCATTTGGAAAGTTTACATAACTGCACATTTCTTCCTAACACATAATGCTATTACTGAAGATGCTGTGACATTAATTGAAAGGAGTAAAAACAAGTTAAAAAATGAACCTTCCACCTGGTGGGCCAACAGAGGCAAGCTGGAGTCTTGTAATGAACTATTTGACTTACCTTGAATTCCATGGTGACCTTCATGCCTTAATCTCAATATCCTTTTTTTGTTCACAGGTTTCTGTCCTTGTACAGTTTCTCATTGAAAATTGCTGCAGGATCTTTGGGGAAGAACTTACTTCTGTCTTTGCAGATATTTTGCCCAAAAATGATAACCGGGAAGATAGTTCAGGTAACATAAACTAAAGAAAAAAAGCAAAAAAGTATAATGGGAGTGGAGTGTAATATTCTAGTTTTTTAATCTAGTTTTCACAAGTTATTGAATGGCATTTTTATGAGGATTGCAGTATATATTTCAGATCACATTATGGGCCTAGTCAGTGTGTGGTCAAAAATGCAAGAGACTCGTAGGAACAAGTTGCGTGAAGGTGAATGAATAGCCTTCCTCAGAGCCATCACTCTGCTGGACCATATCTCAGGATGTCTCTAATAGATAAAATTAGTTTAACAACTGAAAAGCATATTTGTTTATTTGTTTGTTTGTAAAATACGTTATCTGCCCAACTTGCCACATGGTAACTCTGGGCAGCTTACAATATTAAGAGATAACACTGTATAATTTATAATAATAGAAAGACAATACTATAAAATCAACCTAGCTAAAAAGATGGGGGTGGGGAATAAGATGAGAGGGGAAGAGGGTGGGATCTTTGTTAATCAATCAGCCACCCCCAATGTGAAGCCCCTCCATTGAAGCCCCAAAGCAGCTGGCAGAGCCAGGTCTTTAAGCTCTTATGGAAGGTCAGGAGGGTTGTGGGGGGGGAGGTTAAGAAGGCAGGTGCAAGGGCAGAGAAGGTCTTTTCCTGGACCCTACTAGCCAAAATGCTTGGGCTGATGGGGCCCGCAGCATGCCTCCTGTGCTGGTGTGGATAGGGCAGGCCAATCCTAGTGGGATGAGGCAGTCATCCAGGTAGCCTGGACTCATCCCATGAAGGGCTTTAAAGGTAATTACCGACACCTTGAATTGCACTCAGAAGCAAACCAGCAGCCAGTGCAGTTCGCAGAGCAGTGCAATTGTATGAGCCATTCTTGGGGTTCCAAAAACTGCCTGCGCTGCTACGCTCTGCACCACCTGCAATTTCTAAATGCTCCAGTATTGACCTCTGAAAAATAGTAAATAAACCTGCTGTTGCTTTATTCAGTATTTTGGCTCTAGATTGGGCTGAGGAAACCTCAGAATTTGGTAACACCTGTTTTCATATTTTTGCAGATCTCTCTTCTTTTCATCTGAATGACTCCTCCTACGATAGTTTGGAAAATGAATTAAATGACTGCACAGACCCCACATTTAACAACCTTTTTAAAAAGCGAGGGAAAGAGAACAGGAGTAGAGACTCTGTTTTGACTTTGAGCGACTGTGATTTGGACTCACCAGAAGCTGGAGATGCTCAGATTAAATTACCAATCAAGTCTCAGCCAGTATCCATTTCTGTGGGCTTCCATCAGAAATCTCCATCACGGGAGCACTCTGAGAATGAGTCTCTGTGTTCCATCACATCAGGTTATTCGTCAACGGCCATCTCAGATGTTCTGAAAAGCTCAAGGAGGCATAGGCGCTGTTCAGAGCCCACAATTGGTCTTCTTGACTCCAAGTTTACACCACTCAGTGGGTTTCATGAAAGTGCTGTGCGCAAAGCCAGCTGTGATGCTGTTCTGTCCCACACAAATGAAGACTATGTCGAGCAGTTTCGTTCTCTCCAAGTAGAAGGCCAGAAACTTATAAATCAGAATTTGGTTATGGGGATAGAAGTAAGCAGCAAGGATGGTCCTGAAAGTCATATCAGTGAAAAGAAAGATGTTTCTAACCGTCTTCTCCTGCCGCCACCACTTAGATTAAATATTTGCTCAAGGACAAGTTGTTCTAGCCTCTCATCACCAGGGACTTCCCCATCAGGGTCTTCAATGAGCTCTCTTGATAGTGCTTTTTCCCAGTTTTCGGACTATTCGGTGTTTACCCCAACTGAGGCTTCCTCTCCTCTAGACTGCGCCTCTCAGCCACAAAGGAAATTTGGAGAAGTTTCTCCTGATTTTAATCCTTTTTCAGGAGTCCACCTTGGACCCGGAATTAGCACTTTTTCTAACCAAGCCAACAATAATCAAACCAGTAGCTTGATACCTATTAAGAAAGAGAACCTGGAATGGCTTCCTCATAAAAACCCGGTCACTCTGCATCCCAGCACGTGGTTGAAAAGTGGTGCTTCCACCATGAAAAACTGGACTCTACGGAAAAGGGAAAGAGCCTCCAAGCAGGATGAGAAAAAGAACACTTCTGTGAAAATAACTTTGGAGTCAGCAGCATTTTCTTCTGAGAATAATTTAGCTCAGGGGCAACAAGCAATGGGCAACATTTGTGCAACAGATGTCAATTCTGTAGCGGGGTACTTGGAGAGAGGATCTTTTCAGGAAGTTGGGCAGCTCACAAGCCTTCCTTCCTGCCCCATGGAAGCCCAGGAGAAGCGGCTAAAGGCCTTAGAGCTTTTAGCAGAGCAAAGCAAGGAGGAGGAAGAAGAGGAAAATTCTACATTGCTTCTTCCTTATAAACAACAACCACCCAGTCTTAAGCCACAGTCTCAAAATAAACCCAAGCTAGATGTTGATTTGGGGGCTGACCATCAGTGGGTCATTGAGAGAAAGTTAAATGAAACTGCACGTTTCACAGGAGTTGCAGTCCAGCAAGCAGCAAATTCCAAAACTGATAAATCTTCATTGAGCAGAGAGCCCAAAGATGCTGACACCAACTTGGAAAATGAATGTTGTGCCTCTGCACACTTAGTCAGGGCTGAGGATGAATGTTCATTTCAAATGGCTCCCAATAATAGCTTTTCCAAATCACCGGAAGGAACCGATGCTAATAAAATGGAATGGCTGAAAAAGTTGTGCAGTGATCCCAAATTCAAGAATACAGACCAGACATTTTTCACAGAGGAATCCTATGTTTGAGCAACTGATATAAAAGAATGTTATTTCAATTTAACTCGGTGTTGCTTTAATATCCCAGGGGATGTAGTCTCATCAGGGAACTGAGGGAACTTGTGCTATTTGAGGGATGAGTAGAATGATTTTCTTAGCTATATTCTTGCAATTTTTAAAGACATTTCCTGGTATCTGGGAAGGTCACGTGAAATGTTTTAAGAGAAACACTTGATTGTATAACACTAGCAAACACTTGTATATGTGCTTGCTATGTAACTTTTTAAAAATAACTTGTGTATATTCTGGACATTGTAAATTTATGTTTAGTGTCCATGGTGATTTGGCTGTAATGTGTAAGATTGGCTTGGCCTTCATAACTTTGGTATTGTACTCTTATTTTGAAGCCAATGGTCCATTTCATTGTTCTCCAAGAAAGGATGGCTTAAAGTTTATGAAGTGTCTGTTCAGTAGTTGCAGTCACTTTCTTCCCTTACCAAGAGAAAAAAAAAAATAAAGGATGACTTTTGACCTTTTTTGTAACTTAAAAGTCCAAGTTATATGTATATCACCATGCTGTGTTCCATTTGGCTATTAATTTTTATTTGTTTCCTTTTTTGTTTTATAATGATGCTCTCCAATGGCATTACATTTTGCTGGTGGTGATGATGATGGCATTGCAGGCAGAGCTTACATAATTATTCTATGTGTCTTTATGATAATATATTGAAAGTAATGCATTTATCTTCAAAAAGCTTCAAGACTGTATAATATATCTTGGTAATTTTTTTTTTGCTATTGTATATGTTCTGAAATAAATGTGTATTTTTGTACATGTGGAAAATACTCAACTTTTGAGTGGGTGGGCTCTGGCAGGGATGTGTAACCATTCACTGAATTCTGAAATACAGAAGTACAGGTAGTCCTTGCTTAATGACCAAAATTGGGACCAGCAACTCTTATGCCAAGTGTTGCAGATATTAAGTGAGACATCACAGGAATGTAACAGACTTAGGACATTACCTCTGCCATGGGTGGTAAGTGAAATATTATGTGAATGCACCTTGCAATTATAGTGCCAGTTTCTCCACTGACTCTGCTTGTGGAAGCCAGCTGTGAAGTGCACAAAAGATTATCATGTGACCTAGGGATGCTGCGACAGTCATAAATACAGTGGTACCTTGGTACTCATTGTTAATTGGTTCTGAGAAACATTGAGTAATAAAAAGGGGATACCAAACCATGTGACTTACCACGTCACCCTTTGTTTTTGCCAGGAAGGACTTTCTGTCTGTCCCTTTTCCTATGTCAGAGACCTTCCCAGCATGGCCGACTTCCTGTCCACCCTCTGCGACCATCCCCCGCTTCCTTTTCTAGTGACATTCCCAGCATAGCCGACTTATACCAAATCAAGACCAAATCAAATGAGGAAATAAAATTGAATTAAAGCTAACGTAGTGACTCATTTAAAAATTCTCCATTTTTGGTCACATTAAAGCTGCAAGTTGGCAGCATTTGGAATAATTATTGAATAAGGAGTGTTTGCTTGTTGTATACATAGATCATCCGTCTTAATTATTGCAACACTGTGATTTCTTCTTTCGCATTCCCAGTTCCCTTCAGTACAGCTCTTCTACTGTGAACTCTTGCCTTGAACTGCTTGAATGGATTATTCAGTTGATGAGGCAGGAAATCTGCCAGTAAAACAACATCCTCTCTGCTTGTTTTCTTTTTTAAAGTTGTGCTAAAGAAGACAAAAGCTCTGAGATTGACATTGGGAAGCTGTAATTCTGACTCCTTTTGCTTTGGTTTTTTGTTGTGGGGGGAAAAACCTCAAGTCTTCAGACCATTGAGAACTTTAGAATAATTATGATTTCTTACTCAAGAAGTGCTGCTGCTTTGTGGGCTCAGGGCTGCCCACATACCATGTGTTTGCTCAACCAACAGTTACTTAAGCATATGGAAGGAACTTCTATTGATCTGTTCATAATGGAACATGCTGGATAATTTTAAAATTTGAGCGACTGAAAAGTAATCACGCCTCTTCAGAGGATAGTCCCCACAATCTGGGATTTTAAATTATTTTGCTTTTAAATTCATTTTAAATCATTGTTTGTTTCCTTTAAACCAGATGGATAAATTTCAGGAAGTTGGTATCTATCTTCTTTTCTTTTAAAAGCCTATGATTCACTAACAAGCATCCGTTGCAAAACTGGGACAAGGGCCATTAGGCTATTTAGCCATTGTATCTGAGATGGTCAGAAGATCTGTATGTGGCAGGAATAAAACTGCACATTTTAACAGTGTGGAGATGGCATTATCTTTGTTGTCTTGTAAGTACTATAAAAATAGCCCCTATCAGTAAATCTCAAGCTTACTTATTTAAAAAAAATTATATGGCCATCCATCTTACCTACAAACTCTGGGCAGCTAACATCAACAAAAAGTAATACAGGTAGTCCTGAACTTACAACCACAATTGAGCCCAACATTTATGTTGCTAAGTGAGAAATTTGTTAAGTGAATCACTGCAGTTCTTAAATTAGTAACACAGTTGTTAATGAACCTGGTTTCCCCATTGACTTTGCTTGGCAGAAGGTCGCAAAAGGGGGGATCATGGGGATGCTGCAACGGTCCTAAGTGTGAAAAATGGTCATAAGTCACTTTTTTCCAATGCCGTTGTAATTTCAAACGGTCACTAAATGAACTGTTGTAAGTCAAGGACGAGCTGTATAATAAAATTTTCACATGCGACAAGCTCCTTTCATTTCAGGAGGGAATTCAACAAAGTTACACTCGATCCTTTGTGAATTTCTACTCTCCCAAAAATAATTCAAACCCAAAGAGCATTGAACGTTACAAAATGCTTCGCAGAATGGAAATCCAAAAATAATAATCTTTACTCTTCCATTTTTTATGAGTTAAAGCAAAATACTTCAATCAGAAAGCAGACTATTTGCAGTGTTGTTCAAGAACTTCATATTATGCTACCAGAGATTAATTGCTTCTCTGCTTTTAAGCTAACGCATATTCCTGAAAATGATGCTGAAAAACAGAAAAAATGACCGAATTCAGCAGACACTACAGCTACTTATCTTTATGTTAATGCACCAATGCTAGCATCGCCCCTAAGGAATTCAGGAAGCCTGTGAGAGACGTCCAAATATACGGGTTCTGTTACGTCGCAAAAGCGCACACACACCTTTGCTAATTTGCTTGTTCCAGAAACTCAGCGATATGTCAGAACGTCAGAGTTCTTAAGTTACATTTTTATTTTTAAACTGAGTACTTCCAGAGAGAAGGCTTAGTTCCAGCAATCAAAAGACGCCATACAACTGTTTCATCTCTTCCACTTAAATATATTTTTCTAGATTGAAAAACGGAAGGAAATGTCAGGAAGGTTACAAATAAGACACGATTATCTCTGTACCAGAAAAAAAATTAGGGATGAAAGGATGACACAATAAAAGCCTCTTTTGGAATTAACAGGATATTTTTTACAGTTACAAGAACCCCCAATCTATCCTGAATCTCTAGAGAATTTATGACATTTAGATGATGCCAATTGAGAATAAATGCATTCACACATTGTGCTAAGACAGTGATGGCGAACCTTTTAGAGACCGAGTGCCCAAACCGTAACTCAAAACCCACTTATGCATCGTCAGGTGCCGGGTGGGTGTGGCCCATTGTCTGGGTGTGGCCCATTGGGTAGGTGTGGCCCATTGGGTGGGCGTGGCTGCGGTGGTAACGCCAGACTGGGTGGGACTAAAAAGTTCAATCAATTCCAACTTTGCAAGATCTTTTTTTTCCCGCGAGAAGTTGAAATTGACTGATTGATTGAAACTTTTTTTTTTTGCACACGGCGGCGGAGGCCTAAAGCAAAAAGGTTTTATAAAACCCAGCTGAAGGCCTAGGACTGGGGTGACGGTGCGCGTGCCCACAGAGAGGGCTCTGAGTACCGCCTCTGGCACCCGTGCCATAGGTTCGCCACCACTGTGCTAAGACATGATTTAACTACAGTTTTGTAAATCATAAGTGTGGCAGTGCAACACGTTATCTCAATTGCTACAGCTTATAATATATGGACCATATACATAAGTAGGAAGGTAGCTGAGCCATCATTTCTCAGACATCTGAAAGGTTTTCTTCCACCCAGAGAATGCCTATGGGCAGTGAATTCTATAACCTCATGAGCTGTAACTGGCAGATGTTTTGAATAAACAAAAATCACTGAAACTTGCCAAGAGGAATTTTATAACACCACATGTCATGAAACAAACCTCAGTCCTAAGATATCCAAAGGGAGGTAAGTGATCAAATGCTTGTAATGATATTGCAATGCAACTCTGACCCTTCTCAGGTGATGTCACAATGCAGATATGAAAGGGCAAAGTATATGTCATGACATCACAACACATTTTGTCATTCTGCCACCATTATGGTTAGGAACAGATGGCTATATTGCTGCCCAAAAGGGGTTGCTGACCCTCTGAGTTGGTAGCTTTTTAAGGGCATCTTTCTTAATCTGAAATCCATTGTAGCAGTTGGACTAGTATTCTTGTGATCTCAAGCTCTAATTCATAGAACATTAATGCAAACCTACTGACAGAGATGCTAGCCGTTGTACGCCAACAGCTTTTGGAGCATCAGTTTCTCAGGAATTATCAGCTAGAATACCATTGAATTCCAATCACTTGATGACTACAAAGAGAAAGGAAGAACTGTTGCCTTTCCACTTTGGCCCCAGACATTTCTGATTTCTCTTTGTGGGCCAGAGTGATCTGCCAGGACTTAAAAGTACATATACTTCTTTACGACTTTTAATCACAATTTCATTCATTTTCTTGCATTCAGGAATTGCCTGGTGCCATTATTACAGATGGATTCAGTTGGTTTTCATGATTTGCCATAATAAATGTCATTCCAATAAAATGCAATATTTCTTTAAAAAATTGTATAGTAAATCATATCTCAGTCATAAACCAACAGAGATATAACCCTAGATGGCCTATGGCCTACTACCTTCGAATAGTATCCTCAAATACTTAACACCTTCTGCTTTGAAGTCTCTGCAAAAGGTTATTTCTAAAATTAGTAGGTGGGGACTGACCAAATGGCTGGCAATTGGGCCACAACTGAAAAAAAGTTTTCACCCTCCATCCTTCATAACCATATCCACAGCCTTTTCTCACAATGCTCATATTGGACATCAAATTCTATCTACAGCCTTCACCAATACAACCAAAACCCAACCCATAAAGCACAATATTGGTACTGTAATAAACAACATGAATTGGACATAGAAGCCAGTGGGCAGCAAATGCAGCTCCTGTTATCCTGCTACAATAGCTATCATCTATCAGCAAGCAGCCTGTTGTGTTTTGCCCAGCTGTAACTTTCAAGTTGTCTTCAAGGGCAACGCCATGTGCAGCAAATTGCAGTGGTCTAAAAATGATGTGATAATGGCAGGAGTCATTGTTGCTACAACCTCCCATTCCATCCCCATCTTCTTTAAGAATGATGGATGACATCACTCCCTCTCACATTACTTCTAAAACTCCCTTCCCTAGCAGCTCCAATAAGCTAGGACAACCTCCCATAAGAATTCTCAGAGATAAGAGATTCACATGCTGGAAAATGTTTTTTTCTGTGAGCCTTGAAATACAAATCAGGAGACCATTTGCCTTGCAAAAAGCAACATTCAGTTTCTATCTTTAAGCAGTCTTATTATTTTTATTTTCTGTATATGAATCTCTACCCTATCCTTCAAGAGAAGACCATTTTCCTTGTCAGTTTATAAAAAGCAGAATTCTTATAAAACAGAGAATGGATGTCATCACTGAAAGTGTATCCTCAGTTTGAAAGAGATGTAACAGTTCATCAAGATTATAGTCCTGAACTTGCAGTTTCTGTACTTGTTTGCTTTTTATTTACAGGCTGTGTAAATCAATAAGTCTTCCACCAATTTATGGTATAAAAGCTGAGAAAATGAACTGAATGTTTTGGATTCAAAATCCAATTCAGGGACAGTTCATTTTAGAAAAGATTAGGAAACAAAATAAAGTTTTTAAAAATACTTTTTAAGCAATTGCTTGATGTAATAAGACCCATCAAACACTGCTAGATTATGCAATAGTACTTTATCCATCCTTGCTTCAGTCACTTCATCTTCCTTGCTAACATCAGGCTAATATTGAACCCATAAGATGACATGTTAGCAAATAAACTTAACATGTATTATTTCTAAAGTAATACACATTCTTTTTAGATACTCTTTGTCTACATCTATCAGCATTAGTTTTAGCAACATGTCATTTAACATATAGTTCTAATTTCAGGTTTAAATTCTAGAGCTGTACAGCACTCTAGGTTAGACAGAAAAAGGTGTTTTGGACATTGTGTGAACTCCAAGTCAACTCCCTAAAGAGATTGTCTTTTCTTGAGATGACAAACACAATGCAATCATGGGAAAAATTGTATTTGATTAAAAAGGTTGTCAACAGGTGAATTTAACCATATCTGCTTTGAATTTAATTCAGGATTATGAATTTAGGTTCAGCACATGCACCTTCAAGTAAATTTTTCCTGGACAAATTTCTGCAATTATGTTTGGCAAACATTTTCCAAAGTGATTTCCCATTGTCTCCTTCCTGGGGCTGGGGGACTGTCCCAAGAACACCTAGCTGGCTTCATGCCGAAAGATGGGACTAGAATTCACAATCTCCCAGTTTCTAGCCTTAAACCTTTAACCACTACACCTAACTAGCTCTTAAATAGAAAATAG
The DNA here is from genome assembly GCF_001527695.2 of Protobothrops mucrosquamatus. Lineage (NCBI taxonomy): Eukaryota > Metazoa > Chordata > Lepidosauria > Squamata > Viperidae > Protobothrops > Protobothrops mucrosquamatus. The sequence goes on from NW_015388612.1 coordinate 52,716, forward strand.
AATTTAGCTATACTACACTTTGATTGGAACAATGTAAAATATACTCTGGGTCCTGTGCAAATGCTAAACTAACAGATGAGACCTGATATCCATCTTCCCAAAATTCTGATGAAATAGATACAACTGAGCCTAGTGTTTTGAAAAGCAATACTGACATATTTCAGGATTCTTTTGGGTTACTGTTTTTTTTCCCTTTAGCCCTTGATGCTTGTTTAGTTCAATGGTTCAGTAATCTAGATTCTGAGAATTAGAAGAAGTTTGCATAATAGGTCATAAATTTGGCCAAGCCTAAATCACAAGTGAATAGTATTCTCTGGGTAAGGCCAAGTATTTATTTATTTTACTGGGTGTAGTCTAGTCACAAATGGTATGTCCCTTTAAGTCAAGGCACATAACACGGTTAATTTTTTTTAACCAGTAAGACAGAGCATAAGCATAACTCACCCTTTCAGATAATGATACGGTGATAATAAATTACAATTTGCTACTCCTCACTGCTCTATGGAGTAGAGAGTTGGTCTCTGACAGAAGGCCACCTGAAGAGACTAGAAGCATTTGAAATGTGGATTTACAGGCGGCTGTTACGTATAAGCTGGGTTGACAAGATCAGAAATGAGGTGATAAGCCGCCTGGGAAAGCCAAGGGAAATCATCAAAACAATTAAAAAACAAAAATTAGAATATTTCGGACATGTGATGCGACACCCAGAAAAATACGGCATACTCCATTTAATCCTCAAGGGAAAAATTGAAGGCAAACGAGGACCAGGCAAAAGAAGAACATCATGGCTTCAAAAACTAAGGGACTGGTTTGGACAAAACTCAGCAGCACTTTTTCGTGCAGCTGCTGATGAAAACAGGATCGCCAACATGATCGCCAACGTCCGATAACGGATATGGCACAACAGGAAGAAGAAGATTCCTCACTGGCTGCCGAAGGGAAGGGAGCATCCTTGTGCCAGTCACATGTCAAGACATAGAAACCAATAGCCTGGAAATCAGAAGCAAAAAGACTCTCAAGAGCCGAGATTTCACAGTGAAGAAAAATCCTGCTTCTAGGAGAAAAGCTTTTGTAGTTCTTTCTGTTGAATAAAAGCTTGAGTGTTTGGGGCAGCTCAGTATATGGAAATGCCAAAATTATGTTTATTGTGGGCAGCACAACACGGGGTTCCCATATAGAATGATTGCCTGTGCCCTTATTAACCAAGGAAAGTCTTCTATTTCCCTCACTCTTCTTTATTGGTCTAACTTAATGCATTCGGGGTGTGGCACGCTGTAGTGTTTCTAATTTTCTCCTATTCTTGACTTATTCTCCAAAGCATTGGAGGGCAGGACGGAAGTAAAGAGGGGTAGATCATTAAACAGAGATCCAACCTACAACTAAGAAGTTTCCTGGGAGTGAGAACAATTAACCAGTGGAACGGCTTGCCTTCAGAAATTATAGGTGCTCCACCAGTGGAGGTTTTCAAGAAGAGATTGGATAACCATTTGTTCAGAATGGTATAAGGTCTCCTGCTTGAGCAGGGAGTTGGACTAGAAGACCTTCAAGATCCCTTCCAACCTTGTTATTCTATGTTGTAATTTATAATGGGCCATGCTGGCTAGAAATTAAGGGAATTATGATCTAATGGACGTGGAAAGCTCCAAATGGGGAAGACCATTCCTTTCAAAGGACTTTCCTATTCATATTTCTAGCCTAGACAGCACCTGTTGAACCCCAACCAAGAAGAAAACGGGTTACTCAAGTTCAGTCCGTAAGAAAACAATCAGCTTGAAAAAGAAGATTTAGAGGAGTTAAGGACATCTTTCTTTACTTAATTTCCTGACCTTGTTTGCAGTTAGGTTTTTGTTTCCTAATCAGCAATGTTTTCCACTTGCAGCAGCACTAGTCAGGGAGATAATTCTGGCAATTCCTTAAAAAGTTCATTGAATACATTCTATTGTTATTGTAGGTCACACAAATGTATTCACCCACAGAACAGTTAATGCCATTTTTCTTTTTTTCATAATAATGCATTTGAGTTAGAAATCCGGTAGGATTTCCTCTGGATGTCTTGGGAACCATGCAAATTGCGAATGTTAGCCCCTACATCTGCAATTATAGATATCAGATGTTTGCCATAGTGGCAGAACAATAGGTTTCTGTCAAGCTGAGATATGACCTTTTTCTGTGTGTGGAGATTTTCATTCATTAATTGACGCCACTTTTCACCTATCTATACATGATCAGCAACAGTCGTTAGGCAGAGTGAGAGATGCTGCTTATCTCTCCCATCGCACCTAAAAGATTATCGGCATTGTTAGTGTTGATCATATCACCAAAGCCAAACTAGCTATGCTTCCTCTATTCAGGCTATACAGGCAGTCCTTGACTTACAATCATTTGTTTAGTAACTATTGGAAGTTATAACAGCACTAAAGAAAGTAACTTATGACAATTTTCCAACTTATAACCATTGTAGCATCCTCAAGGTCACATGATCAAAATTCAGGCTCTTGGCAACTGGCATGCATTTATGATAAATTTATGATACATGCGGACATGTAATCACCTTTTGTGAACTTCCCAGTCAGCTTCTAACAAGCAACGTCAATGGGGGAAAGCCAGATTCTCTTAACAACCATATGATCCACTTAACAACTGCAGTGATTCACTTAGCAACTGTGGAAAAAAAGAGTGTAAAATGGGACACAACTCTAATAATAATAACAACAACAACAATAACAATGACAATAACAATAATAATAAAGTTGGAAGGGACCTTGGAGGTCATCTAGTCCAACCCCCTGCTCAGGCAGGAAACCCTATACCATTTCAAACAAATGGCTGTCCAATCTCTTCTTAAAGACTTCCAGTGTTGGAGCATTCACAGCTTCTGGAGGCAGGTTGTTCCACTGATTAATTGTTCTGACTGTCAGGAAATTTCTCCTTAGTTCTAGGTTGCTTCTCTCTTTGGTTAGTTTCCATCCGTTGCTTCTTGTCCTGCCTTCGGGTGCTTTGGAGAATAGCTTGACTCCCTCTTCTTTGTGGCAACCCTGAGATATTGGAACACTGCTATCATGTCACCCCTGGTCCTTCTCTTCATTAAACTAGACATACCCAATTCCAGCAACCATTCCTTATATGTTTTACCCTCCGGTCCCCTGATCATCTTTGTTGCTCTTCTCTGCACTCTTTCTAGAGTCTCAACATCTTTTTTACATTGTGGTGACCAAAACTGGATGCAGTATTAACAACTGCCTTGCTTCACAACAGAAATTTTGGATTCAATTGTGGCCGCAAATCAATTTCTACCTGTAGTTTGGTACAAGTGTGGTACAAATATCCATGTTTAGTGCTTCAGAAACCTATATACCGGTATGAATTACATCTTAACTAGCAAATCTGAAGGGCATGTACAAGTGAGTCAAAAAAGATGTCAAGATGGTGTCCAGAACACAACTGAAGCTGCTATCTTGACTTTTGTTTTTGAGTTATCTTGCAGATGACCCTACAACTCTATCTTTTAATTACTACAGTAGTAATAGCAATACTGAATTAAATTTCACAATTTTGCTAGATTGTTTTATGTGCCTTTTTAAAAGAATTGTACAAAATTAATGTTTAATATTGAATTTCTGTATGAAACATAGGGCTTCTTTAGGAAAGGGAAAATATAAATTTAAAAAACAGTCAAATTATCCTAATATTATTTACAACCAGAAAAGACATATTATAGGATATAACCTCATTTACATGCACGCATACACACATACACACACAGAGTGTAAGCATATACACTTTTTGCTAAATATTTTTATAACCATCACTTTTTTTCAATTGTGTAGACCACACATATGTCTTCTACTGGAAATTAGGTCCATATGTGCAGACTTTTCAATTTAGCAAATGAAAACATTTAAAGACAAGAAGGCTGCATTTCACAGAGGAATTAGGATACAGTATTAAAATAAATGACAAACTTACTTCATTTAGATGTGATTAATCAATTTTATCCAGATAAAACTTTTTCCCTTTATCCCATTTGCCTTATGAAGAATTATTAATACCATATGGCATTCCAGAGATGCAAGTTTTGCTCCATTTAATGACCTTTCTTGCCACAGTTGTTAAGTAAATCACTGCAGTTATTAAGTTAGTAACACAGTTGTTAAGTGAATCTGACTTCCCTATTGATTTAGCTTGTCAGAAGGTCACAAAAGGTGATCACATGACTCTAGGACACTGCAACCACCATAAACCTAAGTCAGTTGCCAAGTGTCAGAATTTTGATCACATGGCCATGGAGATCCTGCAAAAATCATATGTGTGAAAAACGGTCATAAATCACTTTTTTCAGTGCCATTGTAACTTCAAACATTCACTAAACAAATCATGGACTACCTGTACTGAGCCTACAATCTTTCGGCCATGTTCTCATAACATAACTGATCGCATCATCCATGACTTGCTTTAAAGAATAGAAAAAGAGAAGGCATTTTACCTCATCACTGCAAGCACCAGAAAGGAAGTTAGGAAAGTGTCACTTCTTTTGTTTTCCCGTAGAGCAAAAAAATAGTTGTGGTGACCCAACTGCTATCAACATAACCCCAATTGTACTTAGGATGTCACTTCCATACCCCAAGTGCCCAAAGGTAGAGGGCATAAAAAGAACATAAGAGTTGGAGTGACTCCATACAACTTCATCTATGTTTCTGCAGCTGGGTAAGAGAATTAATTCCCATCAATTCACTTTTGCCTGTTTGCATATGTGTTTTCCCGAAAATAAGACCTGGTCATTTTTTCCCCTCCAAAAGAGGCACCAGGTCTTATTTTCAGGGGATATCTTTTTCACTTACCATGTGGCGGTGGCACCGAGACCCCCACCCAGCCGGCCCACTTCTTCTGCGGCCAAAGGAAAGCTTCATTCTGCAGCTGAGAATGGAGCTCTGGCCTGCATTTCACAGTCAGAGGCCTTTCTGGAAAGCCTATGCAGCCGAGAACCAAACTTGTCCTAGCTTGATTTTTATGCATGTGCTTTGTCCCAAAACTATTTTTGGTGTAGGGCTTATATTAGGCCCACCCCCCCCAAAAAATCAAGCTAGAGCAGGGATGTCAAACTCAATTTCATTGAGGGACGCATCAGCATTGCGGTTGCCCTCAAGGGGCCGGGTGGGTGTGGCCAGGGTGGGTGCGGCCTACTGGGTGGGCGTGAATGGAGTGGGTGTGGCCTACTGGGTGAACATGGCCAGCTGTACACCGTTCGCGTCAAGGGTGCCTGTGGCGGCCTGGGAAGGAGTGGGACAGATCTGAGGGTCTCTGGCAGAAGGGGGTGGGATCAGGGCAAGTGCCAAGGCATGGTCCACTGGAGGAGCCTCACTGTTCCTCTCAGGCCATGCAGGGGGGGGGCTTATGGAGCTAAGACTGAATGCGTTTCAGCATAGATGGCCACCACAAAATTGTACATTGGCTCCCAGCTGGCCTGGGCCAGGGCCAAGGCAAAGGAGGCCGTTTCCTCACTGTTTCCAGGATGGCTTCGTGGACCACATGAAACCACTTCGCGGGCTGCATCCGGTCCCCGGGCCTTGTGTTTGACATGTCTGAGCTAGAGCTTATTTTCGGGGCAGGTCTTACTTTCGGAGAAACATGGTAGCTCTTTGTTTCTGATCAGGGCACAATGAGTAATCAGCTCCTCTTAAACCCCACCCCCACCCCATTAATTATACTTGTTTATATGCTGACTCCCCATACCACTAAATAAATAAATGCTATGTGAACCCGGCTAATATACAGAACTTATATACTTTGCCTCTGGCATAAGGCAAATCCTGAATGTTATGTTATGTTATGTTATGTTATGTTACGTTACGTTGTGTTGTGTTGTTATGTTAATGGCAAAAGTGCAGTGAGCGAGTCTTAGCATGATGTCAAAATGCTTTGGAATATACTTGTATGACACAGGAATCAAGTATGTTATGCAAACACAGCCAATGTAATTATTTATAGTTTAGTGAGCTGCGTGAACATAAAAAAAATGGATTCATTGAATAAAACATGGTAAGTAACAAACTATAGGAAAGCAACGAGAAGACATGCCACGCAAACAGCCTTCTGAAATGTCATTCAAATTTCCTACAGTATTTCAGTGTTTCAATGGTTCTACTCCAGCTGCTTATCCCTGGTCCACTTTCTTTTTCCTTTTTTCACTTTCTTCTTGCAATGTCACTACATTGTCAATGTTAATTTACAGTTATTAAACTTTGGATAATTAAATACATATATTATCTTAGCATAGATTCAGTAAGTCATGATATTGAGTTTTTAGGAATTAACCATATATCATAACTTGTCAGCCTTCTGGTTTTATGCATGGTTTCCATACATAGTGATTGCATAGCGGGAGAACAGAAATTCTAGCTGAAAGAGAAAAATTTATCTCCTAAGCATTAGAAAGCCCTACTTAGAATGCAATTATTCCAACCCAGCTGGAGTTGAAACGAGGCAGAAGAGTATGCATTTCCATAACTGCTTGTAGATCTTGCCTTGTGTTGTACTGTCACAAAGTTCTATTGTTCCACACTGCTGGTTGCCAAGCATGTCAGATGAAGGAATATAAAATAATATGAAATTGTGTTACATTATAAAATAAAGGGGGCGCTAAATAAACTGGTAGATGTTTTTGGTCATAACAGATGTTTACAGCTGCATATAGCATGACTCTTTTTTAAAGCTTAATTTTGGTTGCAAATGCAATTCTTTTTCTGTTTAATAGATAGGGGGGGAAAATCACACAATCAAAATGAACAGAATTTCTTCCCAAACAAGTATGTGGACAAAATCTTTGAAAATGCCTCCGCTATTAATTACATATTTTAAAACATAGATTTAAAATAATATTCTAATATGGAAATATTTCCTTCATTAGGACGTGGCAGCAGGGGGTCAAAACATTTGAGGAGGAATGCAATTTGAAACTCAGAAGTAATTTCTCAACAGCACATGTGACTTCAGCTCATCCTTGCCATTTTAATTTAACCTCTAAATCAAGCAACCTGCTAGTCTTCAGAAGTGCTGGGCTACAATCTGATTATGACCATCCAGCATAGCCAGGAGATTAAGAAAGCATGTGTTAAATCTAATCTATATGGTAAATTTATGATAGCTCCTGACTTTTATTTCTCCAAGAATAATGAAATCCGATATGTACATCTGTTACAAACCACCATGGTGCCATAACCTATATGAGGTCATTTGTACCCCGTTGCTGTCTCCTATGGACCTCCAAGATAATAGACAAGTTTACCAAATGCATTTTCCAACCAGATGTTTGAATCAGACATGTGACAAAATGGAAGTTATTATTTGCTGACAATAGATCTTTTAGGACCTATCTACTGCCATTGTCACTAAGAATAGGCAGGCAACTCTTTCTGGAGATCAGAAATTGATAATTTCACCCACTATTAATTAACTAATCACATTCAAAACAGTCTTGGGGTGGTTTTTTTTCTGTGTATGTTTCCCTGAAGTGTAGGAAGATGATGATGAAGATGATGATGGTCATCATTATCATCAAATTCACTTGTGATGGGATGCCATCTAGCTTTGTGGGAAGTTTTGGTGTCCCATTGATGTTGAGAGCTATTCTGGAATCAGTCACACTATGTAGACCAAACCAAGAAGGCTCAAACTTATTAATACTGGCTATAGTAACAGAATCTTGCAAATGTGATTGTTTTTTACTGGACAACCAGGACTGCATGTGATATAATGGCTGTCAGACATCAGGTCATAAATGGGCTACAGGACATGATTTCCTCTGCTAATCAATTAGGGCAAGGATCTGCAAAGCGTCTGGAAAACAAACAAAAATGGAAATCTTAGTCTATTGTTCAAAACAGGATGAAACAATCCTGTTTTGAATAATCCTTCTTTGAATCCAACCTCTCAGCAAGGAGATTTAAAAAATGGATGTACTAAATTTGGAATGGGAAAAAAAATAGATTCAGCCATTATTGAAGACTGGACTGATAAACTATGAGTTCAACAACTCTTAGCAGAAGCTAAATTAGAAGCATTGGAATGTGAATCAAATGGGCAACTGGAAATATACTCTGGAAGTGGAACAGAAAAAAAAGCCCACGCCAAGACTGATGTGATGGAATGTAGTCAGGATTCCCAGGAGGAAAGGAGTGCATTCCAGAACGGCAAGAGATAATTCAGTTCAGAGAGGAGAGAAAAAGGCTGAAGACGGCTCCTTCCTAATAGTTCCCAGAATATACAGTATGCTTTATTGGGGGTGATAGTTTGCTTTAGTTTGACAAGATTCTGTCTATGGCTGAGGAGCAAAACTTTGGAAGTACTGAGGAGCAGTACTGAGGAGCAGTACTCCTCAGCAGTACTGAGGAGCAGTGGTTGAGGAGCAAAACTTTGGAAGTACTATTAGTACTACTATATATTGTAGTTCAGGGTTGAATTGTGGAGTTCTTGGTGCTCTGAGCTTGGTTGTTTGCTTGCAGACATTTTGTTACCAGAGTGATTAACATCTTCAATGCACCTTCAAGTATCCTTAGTGGAGGTTTTACCTGGCCTGATAATGAAATGACTGTAAGCAGACAACAGAGCCCAGAGAGCAGCAAGGATTTCAGTTTGGAAATAGTTGACAGTGTCAGTTACAGGTGGGACATTAGATACAATACTGCAAGGATTTAGAGAGAAATTGGATTGTTTAAATTTGGCACAACTCATGATTGCCCAGCTATAAACAGCAGCACAGTTGGGCACCTCATATATAATTAGACACTAACTTCTCAAGCCCTTGGGCAGAGTTTGAATCATGAAGAAGAGGTCATCAGCTGTGATGCATGATTAGTGGAACTGGAATTAAATACATCCTTGAGATGTCAGCTTTTTGTCAGCATGATGATAAAAGAGAATATGAATTATGTTGTATTATATATTTAGCTATTGTCTATTGATGGATAAGAGATTGCATTTCTATAAAATGTGCCAAACAGTTGTGTTTCTATTCTCTGCTTTGCTGAGAAATTGAAAATAGATTATTTTCCGCCTCCAGCTCATTCTCTTAAATCAAATTTGGCATCTGTTCCAAGCAAGTCTAGTCCCCATTCTATCAATCTTTTGTCAATCATCCACAAAGAGCCATAATGAACAAGAGATAGTGAATAAGCAGGAACACCACAGAAAATGACGACAGTGTTTTGAATATTAACTGGATATGCAAATGAGCCAGGCCATATGCTGCAAGAAAAAAGAGATGCCCCTAGGTTCACACAGCAGTTGTTCTTCCATTGTACCTACTTTCAGATTCTTTGTAATAAAACATGAGCTGAATTTTTAAGTCAGTATTAATAAAAATTGATTCATGACATTTTTTTGCTTAGATGTAAGGTTTTGCAAAGCATAGGAGCCCTGCATGAGTCCAGAAAATCTTTAAGCTGCCTAGAGTTGTTTGAGTAGTGGCATACAAATAATTGTAATAAATAAATAACAAATTGCTCCCTGTTCAGGTGAGAAAAGGGAGTACTGTAGGGACACTGCAGTAAGGATGACAAGGTGGAAATGATCACCCTCAGTCTTAAACTTAAGCTTTGAACTTCAAAACCAAAAAGCAAGTGCCCGTAAAACTGAATCAGGAAGGAATTTCAGATTCAAAAGAACTGTTGCTTGGGTAGAGAGTTGTAAATGTCTACACAAGATTATACCATGGTTGTTCTTTATTTCTTGTGCTGCTTATACAGTAAACTTCCATTTCTCTTTGTAACAATTGTGATCAAAGTTCATTGTATGACCATGACCATTTTTCACACCATTGCAGCATTCCCACTGTCATGTGATCGAAACTCAGACGCTTGGCAACTGACTGTTATGACGGTTGCAGCGTCCCAAGGTCATGTGATCACCTTTTGCAACTTTCTGACAAGCAAAGTCAATGGGGAAAACAGATGCACTTAACCATGAAACTGACTTAACTGTAATGATTCACTTAACTGGGGCAAGAAAGGTCGTAAAATGGGGCAAATTCATGAAACAAATGTTTTACTTGGCAACAAAAATGTTGGGCTCAATTGTGGTCATAAGTTGAGGGACGGGGAAGCTAATTTCCCTAGCTGTATGCCTTAAAGCTACAAACGTTAAAAAGCACTTTTAACATTTCTGTTTTAGCTTTTTTTTTTCATTTTTTGATTACAAAAGTCAGGTCTTAGGCTGCGGAGATTTCTTGCAACAGGTTTAAGGGGGGGAGACATGTCAGATAAAGGTACCCCCAAAACAGATAAGTGGTGGCAATAAAAACTATCAAGCAGTGTTTTTCAAACTTGGAAACCCAAGATGTGCGGACTTCAACTCTCAGAATTTTGGCTTCATGTCTTAAAAGTTGCTGAGGCTGAGAAACACCAAACTACACTGAGGGGAGAAGATGGTGTTGAAAGATTAAAATATCTCACTTTTTATTCATCTCATCTTCACAACTGGCACCAGAAATCTGGGTCAACTAATGGGTTATCTTTAGATATATTTATCTCATGAGGTACAGTAGCTCACTCTTCCATAAGGATTAGTAGCATATTCTGACTCTAACTTGATTTTGTCTCTCTGGGAGAACTTTTCCAGGAGTAGTTTACTTATTTAGAAAAAAAAAGACTTCAAAGCAGGGGTTCTTACCTTTTGGGGAGACTGGTCCCCTTTCACAATCTAAGGAAACCCACGGATATGTTCTCAGAAAAAAATATTTAAATGCATAAAATGCATAAATTGTGTAACAAAAGAAACTGATTATGCTCAAATACAATTATCAAAATATTACTGGCATGTATAGACATTTGGGCATACAAGTATTGACAATTATCACTTATATGGTTTTGGAGAAAAGGGTACTGCGAACAATAAAATGTATTCTGTTCTCACTTTTTAAGGATATAATAATTTTTACATAGTGAGATTTATTGAAATTAAATCCTATTTTTGCAGGCTGGAGGCCATAAATTACTTTGCTGCCTACATTATTGTTGAGTAAAAATATAAATTAAAGCTAAATTTCAGTGAGAGGTTAGTGAAAATAAAGTTGTAATTTTATATACTATCCCAAGTTCACGGACACCCTGAAAATTATCCAAAAACCCTCAGGTTAAAGACCCCTGCACTACTGGAAGTATAAAAAGCTGCAGAAGTCATTTCCATGACCCAGTGCAGGAAATCTCCCAATAAACCCTTTGTTTTTATCTAGAAAACTGGCTTTATTAATTTTAGAAGGGAATTTTTCATTAAAATTTCCTCAAGACTGCAGAGTTCTATAATTTTGAGTTTGAGGACAGGCCCAATAGTTTCTGTATTTGGGATTTTAGGCAGAAAGGTTTTCAAAGTATCTCCCTTTTTGTTTTCCTAGAGTTGGGCTGAAGGGATATGTTCTGGGTAAGAGGATTAAGACCTTTTCAACTAGAAAGACCAGGATGTCAGGAATCATAGCTACTATTTCCTGGGGAACTCTTGCAAAAAGAAATAGGCCAGAAGGGATTTATGTTGTCACCTTTTCTATTTTACAGTACTGTACATACAGTATAAAAAGAAATATTATTGGTGATACAGGTTAATGTATCTTATCTTGCAGGAACAGACCGGGATTTTTGGAGAAAATTTTCAACACCAGAGAACAGTACTCACCTGGAACTGAAGGCAGCTGGAAAGAAAAAATCTACTCCCTTTTGGAGGATTTATGCCCAATTTGCCAAGAAAAAAAGGCAGAAGAAAGGAAAATTGACAGAGTATCTCAGTACTAACAATTTTCCCCAGTCTAATATGCTGTAGATATTTTAGCTGTTATTCATTCCCTGCAGGATAATAAGAATTGTAGTTAAAAGCATTTTTAAATGAAAGTTTAGATTTCTGTGTTTTGGCAGACTGTGGTAAACTTCAACAGATCCTATAGCATGGAGTTATCACTAAGGAATTGTTCTAGAAGTTATATACTTTTATTAATAATCTTGCCATTCTTGGTAAACAACCCAATTTGATCTGATGAAATTTCCTTATCAATACCACAGGTTTCAAGAGAACACCAAGATGGTTAGTTTCATGCAATCCTTTCAAACAGAAATTCCTAGATGAGCTTTGCCTCTGTAAGAGATAAGTCAGCCAGATACAAAATGAAAATTTCTGCATTCTGAGAACAGAAAGTAACCTTTTCTCTTTCCCAACACACGTGATAATCTTCAAGATCTGAAATTCCTCAGATGAGAAAAAATCTTTTTTTTTAAAAAAAAAAAATATGCCTTACAAACAAGAGATATTTCATTCTTCTTTTAAAAAAGAAACTTCCCTTCTAAAGCATATTTTTCCCTTGGATGTAAGTACTGAAAACTGCAACAAAATATTGCAGTTTGTGGAATGCTCTTCAGAGTGCCAACTAGCAAGGTACTCAGAGAATGGGTTCATAGTTAATGACTATGTTTGCACAACCAATTAACCAAATGTATTTAACCAAGTGTTGTTGTTAACCTAATGAGGCCACAGAAAGATCAAATTTATTACGGCCTATCCAGTTGTGAAGGTCTACAGAAGAGGCCCTTTTGAATTTGACCCCATTGTCAAAGACTAATTTTTCTGTCATACAAGAGAGGACCATCTCCTATGCGGTTTCCAGTAAGCATTTCCTTTGGAGACACATTTAGCAAATCTCATTAATCTTAAATAATTTTAGTATTTAATTTTAATTGTATTTTGTTCATATATTAACTTCTGTTGACTGTTTTCAGTATACACTAGAGCAGAAGGTAATCCTTAAATCTTTCTAATAAATTATATAATCCTTGCAAAATTGACAATGGTCAAAACAGGAAGCATCATTAATTAAAAACATGAGAATCCACCAAACAGATGTATACAGTGTGGTGCAGATTTGGCTGGTAGAATATATTTTTCTCATCAGAAACAATATTCTTTTCTCAAACACTAGATTTTAAAACAAACGTTTCTTCTGATTATTCAAACAGTATTTCTCCAAAGGACAGTCTATCCAGATATGGTTTCCCACTGTTCCCAGAATTGGATGCAACAGCCAGAATCTAAAAAAATTGATAGAGTAACTCTTCAGGTTCTAAGCTATTGTCAGAATACACAGAACAAGCAGGCATTAGAAATGAAATGTTAATCATTTCTATCTCCCATCTCATGCAGGTAAAGTTATCAGTAATGGAAAACATTCTAAGCTGTCCTATAGACTCTTGAATCTATTATTGAATTTTACTTCCACTTTAAACCTAAAGTTGATAAAAGAAACATAAAGCATGGCCAAAAGTCCAGGAATGCAGCTTTGGCTTTTCTATTAAAGCCAGATGTACTAAGCTGTGGTAGAAGACACAATAGTGTTCTCAAATCTATTTTGCAAAAACTTCACAATTGAAAAAAACCCAAAGCACATTCACAAAAAAAGTTAATGAGTGATGGTCCTCCTCTCCCAGTTACACTCAGTACAGAAACCTTTTTGCCACACTAGTGTACTTTATTGTGTAGGAAAAGATTATGATAAAGTGTTTATTTTTATTATTCAAATGTTATGCACCAAAATACATTTATTTCAAATGTAGGAGACTAAGACTAGGGCTGGAGTAGCTGTTAGCCATGAAAGCGATTCTGGATCCACCAGAATCTTTTGCAACCCAACCTATCTCTCATGAGTATTATTATGGGGGGAAATAAAAGCCTGAAGGCTAGGGAGATATCCATTGCTTTAACCATTTATATTTGTTTCAAGAAAACTCTTTCTTCCAGTAAAAGATGATTTCCTGACAATTGTTAATATTCCGAAAATGAAAGACATCTGCTCACGATGAAGGAGCTTAGAAAACTAGATACAAGGTTTATTTTCAGATTCTGAAAAATGCTAAGTACCGCATCAGCAGTTTAAATAATCAATATTTATAAGATAGGTACAAAAGTTATACTAAGTGTTGACTCTACCTAGTTTTTCATGGCAGTTATTTCAAGAAACATTTTTTAAAGAAAGCACAGATCACCTTGACAGTGCAGTTTGTTTGCGCTTGTCATTTCATAGTCAGTTGTTTTCAATGGTTGATGAGTCAACAAAATCTAAGACATTTACATAATATTAATTTCTTCCCTACTTTCAAAATGCAGATAAAGAAACAGAGGACTGAAAACATGCCTTCTTCCCTCCCTCCCTCCCTCCCTCCCCTTTTTCTATGGCCAATGGACTCATTGTAATCCATATGACTATTTAGCTCTTATGGACTGCCATAGGAAGATGACAGTGTTTATTTTTTCCTTAGCTCATTTAATTTTCAATGGCTTGGTGCATACTGGAAATAATCATATTCTTTTATATAACATGCCATACACTACAAATTAATATCCTACGTAGTCTGATAGCATATATGAAAAACTTCAAAAGATGGAACTGACTCAAAAGATCTATATAAGAAATACCATGGCTTTGGTATTTCTATGTAAGAAATTTCCTACATGGCTTTGGACCAGGGTATCCAAAGGAATGCCTGTTGCATCTCCCAGTTGTCTACATTCTGAGATAATCTGAGCCCCCTCATTCGGGTGTCTGCGCTGATATGAGATGGGCGGTAACTGAAAAAAGCCCCTTCTCAGTTTCTGATGTTCTCTCACCAGAGATCACTTGAATGTTGCTATTTGTACCAGAATACGACAATTTTGTTTAAAAATTTAATTCTGCTGTCTACTTTGCTGCCAGTTTTAATCTGTGGATAGAAGAGGAAGTGGGTCAGAAGTTGGACATTTGATTTAAAGCCCCATCACAATGCAGTATAAGGCTCCCTCTTTTCTATCTTCTATTAGGGAGAATATTTCTATCATTTTGGGAATAAGACATCTGTTCGTGAAATGAAACATACCATACCAAATGCATATTTGCCCGTGCAACTTCCTTAAAATAACATGGTATTTATGCAGTATTTCTGATAAAAAAAATCTTTGGAAATGCTCCGACATGTTTGCCACAACATGGCCTACAACTATGAATATGCAACTCCTACAAGGTTCAATAGGATTTTGTACAATTACACAATCTTACAATTAGTTTGTGCCAAAATTTATCAGCTAATAGTGACTAATATCACTCTCTGGTAAATGTATTTTCAGTGCTTCAGTGTGAAAAATATAATTTAAAAGATGACTTTTATTCTCAGCTACTGCAAATCCAGCATGTAATTATTACTTGGAAAAACATGAATGCAGCAGCAGTAATTATGCATTATTAAATGAAAATAAAAGGAGTGATTTCCTTAAAAGGAAACCGCCTGCTCTTTAACTGTATTTTATCATGTTTCTATCACTCCACAGGTCCCTTCTAAATATCTTTTTGTTTTATTCTCTCAAAATAAGGCTGACTGTAATTTTTAAAAAACCATACCTTATTAACACAGATAATCAAAGGATGATTATTTCAATTTCTTAAAAAATTAAAAATAACTAGTGAAATATTTTTAATATCAATGAACAAGCATCAATCCTTAAGCATTATTTTATGGGTTCTTGCTCATATCTACACACTGCCGGGCATCAGCAACGGCTTCAGGCACTCGGACAATCATATTGTTCATATATTTCTTCAAGCAAATTTGACAGCCCAAACGTGATCTAGAGAAGGAAAAAAGCATATTGTATGAATGACAATATTATAACATTCCACTGCTGTAATATTATAATTATAGGTAATCCTCAACTTCAAACCATTCATTTAGTGATTGTTCGAAGTTGCAATGGCACAGAAAAATGTGACTTATGATTGTTTTTCACACTTACGTTGCAGCATCCCATGGTCACGTGATCAAAATTTAGATGCCTGACAACTGGCTCATATTTATGACAGTTGCAGTATCCTGTGATCATGTGATCACCTTTTGTGATCTTCTGACAAAAAAAATCAATGTGGAAGCCAGATTTACCTGACAACTGTGTCACTAATTTAACAATTGCAGTGATTCATTTAACAACTGTGGCAAGAAAGGTCATAAAATGGGGCAAAACTCACTTAATAACTATCTCGCTTAGCAACAGAAATTTTGGGCTCAGTTGTGGTTGTAAGTCGAGGACTATCTGTACAAAATTACAAACACAAAATATATTAGAAAAATATATTGATGAAGGATAAGAAGCTAAAGTCTACTCAGTATGATATGCAAGGACAGAAAACTGAAAAGTCTATATATATTTAGCCTTAAGCCAGCCTTTCCCAACTTGGGACCCTCCAGTTGTACAGACTTCAAAACCCATAATTCTCAACAGTGATCATTTTGGCTGGGAGCTGTAGCTTCTACATCTGGAAAGGGGCTTGATTGGGGAAGACTAATTGGACAGTTCAATTTGCTTTGTATATTCACTTCTCTGCATATTTTCTAGCTAAAGGAGAAAAGATAAACCTCAACTTTTCTATATCCAATCTGTATTGCATATATTGTAATTAACTTTATACAACTTTATAAAATAACTTTGATGTAAAATCCAAGAATTCATAATAGAGAAATATTTCCTTTTGGGTTACACAAGAATATGGCAAAAAAAAAAAAAGGTTTACAAAGCTTATGGAAGTTTCATGGAAGACTAACTTAAATAAATGAATTTCTTGTTCTGTGAAAATCTAACATTGTTTTAGATATTAATTCTGAGAAGACACTAAGCAAATCTTGGAAAGGTAAAGAAAATAGAGATATACAAACATTGGACAAGAAGCATTTCTGCTCTTTAAAGGCCAAAGTTCAGAGCCTAAGTAGGGACAACAAAAGTCAACTTTGCAAATAGGTTTGGATTAAACTCGTAAACTACCATTAACCAAATGCTGAAACAAAAATGTTCAATCCTCTCCTGACTTGATAACTGATAATACTTTGCACATTAAAAAGTAGATAATAAAATCAGCAAGGATAATAAACACACTAGCTACTGGGGACATTTGAAATTTTGAATTTTGAAAGTAGTAGTAAATATTCTACCAAAATGTCCATTAATGACAGGCACAATGAGTATGTTCAATCAAAAAATATTAATGAAGTTAATTCATACCACATCCTACAGCACTGCCACCTCCACTCCCTATTATCCCAGGGCATCTTAGTTTTCTAAGCAAGGAGCACATTTAAACAGAACTCTGGACTGAAGCTGTACACCATTCTCTAAGAATGCTTATAAGCCTATATGCAATGCAAGAATATTTTAATAAATAAAATGATACCATATTTATGGTTTTTATATTTGAACTGTATACCACCCAGAATTACTTTGTGACTGAGATGGGTGGTCTCTAAATCTGAAGTATAAATAAATAAATCTTTCCTTTTAAAATTAAAAAATAAATAAATAAAAGGAGCATGATGTCTGTCAAGAGTAATTTCCATGGGTAGATAGGCACTGCCTGTCCTTGACCTAAGCAGCACGTGGTCAATTGAATAAAAACAGTGAAGATATTTTCAACGATTTTATGTTGATTCCACCTTACCTTTCTGTCAAGCCGTAGGCAAGGTCCAGCATATCCATTTCTTCATCTGTAATTGCATCTAATTTTTCAAATATGTGGTCTTCAAAGATTAAGTGACATGTAGAACAGGCAAGTGTTCCTTCACATGCACCTAAAGATAAATTAGGTACACGTTTAATTCATTACCTTTCAACATCATTTTGTGTTCATCATTCAACATCAACAACATAATCCCATTCATTAATGTGAGACAATCACCTTCATACAGAAACCTGGCAGTACATAAAGTGCATGATTTTCAAGGGGGGAGATAATGGAAGGACTAATGTTATCTCTTCCTGAGAATTAACATTTCACAGGCATTATGGAAAACAATGTATTAAATAAGCTTAAGGTGCTATGAAAGTTGCAACACAAATTATTTTATTAACAGGAAGCAACAGTCTTGTTTGCAATTTCAGCAAAGTTATTCACATTAGAGGTACTGTATTGGATTAAATCTTTCACAAATCAAAACCACTTTCAGGACAATTTTAATTGAACACATCTGAGGACATAAGGTTGAAGAAGGCAGTTACAATATTTGTACAATATAGTTTAAAGAGATTGTATGAAGCATCACAGGCATCATCAATTAATAATCACGGATCAGGATAACATAGGCAGAAGATATACCTATGCCTACAATACAGATAAACTACAATTGTAAAGCCAAAATAAAAAAAAGATAAAACATGAAAATAATGTTGTAATAGCAATAGCATCTTTAATTGAACAAGAATTATGCTAAACAAGAGAAGGATTTCATCAAACAGGCAAATATTTAAAGCGTTAAATGTCAACATATTATCTGTATGCCTGCTATGCCCCCTACTGACAAAAAAGCTGGAACAGACATTTTCTTTTTTAGGCATTATCATTGAATGTAATTGATCATTTTTTAGAGGACTGAATGTGGACAATGTTAAACTTTTCAATTTTACTTTCTGTATCTGGAATATTAAAAAGTATGAAGTCAGTTTTAAGATACCATATCATTCTACTCTGCTAACACATGCAAATTAGTCTTGAAGACTAATTTTTTGTTTTCTGGGAAATGTTACCCTTAAATCTTTTCTGACATTTCTAGCCCTGTTAATCACAATTTATCTACTATTTAAAATGTTTGCTGTTGTACTGCCTATATGTTGTAAACTTTCATAACTCACTGAAAAAGGCTGTATTAAAATATTTTTGAATAAACACATTTCATAAAGTGATACTAGACTCAGTGCAATGCATTAGAGAACTTGGATGAGATAAAGCTTCAAATAACCAAAACCGGAAGGATCACATGTCTGAGGCCAAAGAAGAAGGCAGGTTAAATGGTATAGCAAAGATAGCAATATAAACAGAAAAAAATCACTAATTATATGAGATTCAGAAGAATTCACGTATTTTATTTAAACCATAATGCAGTTTATTTGCTTTTGGCTTAGGGTTACCTGTGGATCCCTATGATTGCATCTGTAAATGTTTGTTGACGTGTTACAATTATTTTAAAATTTGCTCCTATGTCCTGTCCAAAAATTATGGTAAAAATATGGTTTAACACAACGTACAAATCCAGCTTTGGGTGTCCAAATTCAGCTATATAACCAAGATTCCCCCATTATACATAGAGGATGCTTTCAAACTGAGGAATAGATTTGACTACAACTAAAGAAATTATATACAGGTAGTCTTCTCAATGATCATTCATTCATCAACCGTTCAAAATTATGACGATGCTGAACAATGAGACTAAGAACCAATGCCCAAAGTTATTGCTGTTGCAATACCCCTGCAGTCATGTGACTTGCAATGTGACCTTTTTGGCAGTCCATTTGCAATTATGCAGGTTGCCAAGCACCCATGATCATCATTTGAAATCTTTCCTGTCGGTTTTCCCAGAAAGTCAATGGAAAAATGTCATTTTGGGGGGATGGAACTTTTTCAACCATCTATTTGGGAACCAAGTGGGATTTTGGCACATGGCGCTTACAGTCTGGGTATTTGAAGCCAGCCTGCCAGACTGATTTTGCCTCACATGGGCCAAATCCATCTGGCCATATGCAACTGTTCTGTGCACAGAGGGGAGCTACCTGCCCCCCTTTGACCGGGAGCTCTTTCATTCCATTCACTTAACCACCACAAAGGGGAGAGCTGGTATTGTGGTTGTTGAGCAAGGTGGTCATGTGGGCATCTCGCTTAAAGACTGCAATGTCTTAAAACCAATATTCCAGGCTCAGTTGTGGTTGTAAATTGAGGAGTACCTGTAGAAGAATAAATTACAATTCACTAATAGTGACTGCTGACAGAACACATAGCTGTTGAAGAGTTACACAAACCAACAATATTCTTTTCCTAATTTTAGCAAAAAAAAAATACACTTATAGTAGTGCTGCTGGTTAGAAATGGTTAACTCTGAATCAAGTCACAGTTTCAATTCTTTTTTTTTTTTATAAAAAAACCCCCAACTTAAATTTCTTAGGAAAGGAAACACATTTACTTACCAAATCCATCTATGTCTAGATTGTTATCTATCACAACATCTAGAAGAGAATCTCCAACCTTTCCTTTGGCTGTTAATTTATCACCATCACGATTTATAAAGTGCACTGTAACTTTTTCTTCCGAGCTGAAAAAAAATTCAGTACCTTATTGTTCTCTTTTAAACCAATTTTTTACAAAATTGTTTTTCAGTACAGTAAATATTGGTTTACGGAGATTAAATATATTTATTTAGAAAACATATATGGTTCCTATCTTATACATGATAATCTTAGGTGACTGTCAATGACATTCAATAGAAACAAAATAAAATTTCTCAACAAATATTATAATGGAACTGTCTTCAGAATTAGATACCAATAATAAGCTAGAATAAGGCTGAAGAAAATTGGGGTTTTGATTTATTAGACAGGATTTTATATTACTAATTAAAATAGAATACAGTCAAATAGACAAGATGTGTATTTTGAATACTAGATTTTGTTATGAATTGGGATAAAGAAAACTTTGGTCACTTAAAACTTGGAAGTATAAATATTAAAACTTAAATTTGAATAATGATGGGAAATTAAAAATTGGGGAAAACTAATAAATAGGATATTGATTGTCTATAAAGATTAAATGTAAAAGTAATTAAGATGTATAAGCTAAACATTTATTGATAAATGTAATAAGCATGTTTTTACTTAGTTGATATAAAAAGAACTGTATTAGCTTAAATATGAGACAGTAGATATTAAGGGGAAAAGAGAGGAAGTATTTGATGTTGAAATAAGGGAAATTTTGGTCATTAAATTTAAGACATTTGGAAATTAGTTGAAAATAAGGATGTTATATTATATTATTAACTAGATGATGCAAGATGGTGGGAAATAGAATATACTTAAATAGATAAGATGTGTATCTTGAATATTAGATTTTGTTATGAATTGAGATAAAGGAAATTTTGGTTACCTAAAACTTGGAAATTATAAATATCAAATGTTAAATTTAAATATTGATGGGAAACTAAAAATTGGGAAAAACTAATAACAGGACATTGATTGTCTATAAAGATTGAATGTAAAAGCAACTAGGATATGTATAAGCTAAAAAAATATTGATAAATGTAATAATGCTATTTTTACTCAATTGATATAATAAGAACTGTATTAGTTCAAATATGAGACAGTAGATATTAAGGGGAAAAGAGAGGAAATATTTGATGTGGTACCTTGAGATTTGTACTAAAGATATTTGTATGCTATTGAATTATCGATTAACCCAGCCACCATGTTGCTTTTTAAATACTTAAATGTAAAATTAGAAAATTAATAAAATACTACCCCCCCCAAAAAAGGATTGAACTCCTGGCAGTGGGTAGAGTCAGCCTGCAATAATGCATTCTAACCACTGCACTCCACGGCTCCTACAGAATCTATATAGATTCCTTGCTTGTGTAACTAAGATGCAATTATAATAGCCAAGATATTACTTCATAATTCATTTCATCACAATAATAAATATAATTTATGTTAGGTACAGACTGGTACGCATTATGACCATTTAGAGTGCTACAGAAATCCCAAGATTAATAAATCTGCATTTATTGTATAGGTGGACTAAGTTGAAGAAACAATAAGACAAAATAATTAAAATGAAAGTATTACAACTGTGGACAATTAAAATGGCTGAATTACTTCAATTTTGCTACAACCTGCAACAGAAAAACTACTCAGCTCAGAGGTTAGAGACTGAGTATTTCCATAGCACCTATAAACACCTATAAAAGCACCTAAAAGTACCTATAAGCACCTATAAAAAATAGCACCTCTGAGCAATCAAAGACTTTCAGCAGCATAAACCAGACATAATGCAAACAATACAAAACAGAAGTTAGAAATGGGGGGTGGCTCTTTGAAATTGTTAATTATTTCTAGAATATCCATAAGGTTATTTGTAATAATCTTAGAAACATCAAAAAGTAGGAGCTACCATAATCATTCCTGAGAGGTTGTTCCACAATATCTCTATTGCCACTGAAAAGCTGCATGTTCTTCCCTCAGCCCTTGAATCTCCTGAAAATGTGGGATCAGTTAAGAGTTTCTCCTTGTTTGATCTAACTGGTTTGGCCAGTACTGGTTGGACTTTCTTTCTGGATATGCTGGATTCAGGCTATTGAATATTTATAGCCAAGGGGGTTTTTTTGTTCAAAGAATGTAGAAGAACGACCACAATGAGTCATGTTAAAAAGGATAAGAGAGCCTGAAACTGGATACTATTTGAATGAGATGAAGACTAAACCAGAATTTTTTTAAAAAAAAGTTTAGATGGCAATAGGAAACTATTTCCATGTTGTTCCCAAAAGCACAGAGATACACCTACACCGTTAACAAGATTCAAGTTTTAACTTGAAGGATACTTCATTTTACTTAGCCTTTCTGATACCAAATATGATATTCAAGTGCACACAAATGCATATGATAGATATTTATTATTTCAATGTATATGGATGACTCTGGACAGATAATCACCATCAACTTTCCAGGTCATTATTAGTGGCAGAGGAGTAGCAGTTATTAGTTAATTGTCAAATTGTGAGTAGTGTATCCCAGCATCGTGCCAACAGTTGATTAAATAGCTACTGAACTAGGGAGACTAAAGCCCTCTGGGGTGCCCGCCCTTATTCCTGATTTGGCGCTTTAAATAAACAACTGATGTTGATCCACTGTAAGTCCAACTAAGCTGAAAGAATCAGAAATCTTGCACAAATACAAAATAGGCGCTACTGTATCAACATGGATGGAATCCAATATGCAGAACTTATGTGAGTTATTCTTTCCATGTCCATAGGACTGGGGCATCCTCCAGACCAGATCTGGAATGCTTAGAAAATGTTTTTCTCTCCTTTGCAAAAAGAAAGTGCAACTGCCAGAGAGTGGATTACACAAGTTTAGGAGTTATCTTGCAATAGTGGCAAGTTCTTACTTGATCTTTTCTTCTCCCATTTGAATTCCCATTCTGGGCAGCCCAGTTTAAAAGAATAAGATGATCACTGTTGATTGAATTGTTTACACCAGACATGTCAAACACAGGCCTGCGGGCTGGATCTGGCCCAGGAGGGGCCCAGATTTGGCCCCCAGAGCTGTTCCAGAAATGGCAAGGGACCGGCCCCCATTGCCCCAGCTCTGGCCCACCGCAACCTGGCTGGCACCCTCCCAGCACACGCAAAGGAAATGGCGAGCACTGGGGGCTGATGGTGAGCAGCAGTAGCTGCAGCTTATTTGCCTCACCCCGCCCCGCACGGCCTCACTCCATCACGCCCGGCCACACCCTGCTTTGCCAGGTCTCTCCTTGTCTGGCTCTGCTTTGCCGGGCAATGCCTCACCACGCCCAGCCCCACTTTGCAGGGCTTCGCCTCTCCTCACTGGGGCCATGGAGTTCTATAAGTCTAGCACCCCAGGGCATGCTGGCCTGTGGGAAGAAAGGCGCAGAGATGGGAGTATGCGGTGGCACAAGCCGAGCATCGGCCGGCTTCCAGTCACCATCTCCGCCATGCGATGGGGCCGGATGCAGAGCTGCAGCCTGGAACTGCCGGCAGCCGGCAATGTGTGAGGCTCTGTGGTGGCTGGAAAGGAGAGGAGAAAGCAGGAAGGGTTTCTCTCTCTCTCTCTCTCTCTCTCTGTGAGAGAGAGAGAGAGAGAGAGAAGGGGGGGGAGAGAGAGACTGAGCCAGCAGGGAAGCCAAAGTGTGGGGAATGGGAAGCATTGCAGAGTAAGCAAACTTACAAAAAGGGGATCTCTCTCTCTCTCTCACCTGCCACAGAGCCTCACATGTTGCCGGCCGCCGGCAGTTCCAGGTTGTGGCTCTTTATCCCACGTGAATGCTGTGTTCCCCTCTCCAGCCCTACCATGTGACGGAGAGGGCAACGCTCGGCTTGTGCCTCCGTGCTCTCCCATCTCCCTGCCTTTCATCCCACAGGCCAGGGGGGCTGGCAGGCTGGGCCCCTTCTTTCGATCCTCCCTCTAGGGTGGCCCTGAGGATCTAAAACTGACCACATTCTGGAAGTTTAGATCAGCACCGTCCCCGCCACCAGCACCTCCATGGCCCACTGCCTGGCATCACAGCCTGTGAGCGCTTCTCTTTCCCCACCCTGCATGGGAAAGCCACGGCCACTGGCAGCAAAGAGAAGCAAAATGACAAGACTGGATGCCAGGCAGTTTGCAGAAGGCCAGCGAGAAGGTGAGGCCATTTGGGGGGGGGGGTCGGGTTAGTCGCATTGCGATTCTCAGAAAAGTGAGAGGCCTGAAAGAAATATATGGAATTATCTTCAAAGGACTTCTGGGGAGATGGCTTGGAGCCATGTGCTGCATCGGGAAGGTGGTGTGCAGGCAGGTGAGAGAGTAAACTTGCATATTGGCTTTGTGGTCTATTCTTGCCGCCTCCCCTTCCTAAAATCCAGCCAATAATAGAACTCTTTGGATTGAATGGGAAGTTAAGAGGTATTGGTGTGAATTGAAATTAAAAAGCGCTGCCAACCTCTCCCCCTTCCCTCGTCCCTTCCTGGGCACAGAAAGAGGGTGGGAGGGAAGGAAGGAGGGGAGGGAAACAGGAAGAAAGAAAGGGAAGGAAAGAAGATGGGAATGAAAAGGAGGGAGGGAGGGAGGGAGGGAGATTGGAATGAGAGGAGGGAGGGTCTGAGGGAAGTCCTGCCTTAGCACTTGACCATCAGCAGCCCTGTTGCCCTTTCACCATCACCTGGTGGTCTCCCATCCTATTGCTGAGGACGATTTGGTTACAAAGCCAGGTCTCCTCGCATGGAGAGGGAGTGAGCCTCCCTCTGACCCACACACTTTGCCCTCCTGCACCCACCATGAGTAACCTGGCCAAGGAAAGCGAGCACAGCAGCAGCAGCTTCAAGGAGAAGGTAAGCGCAGTTGGGCTCCCCCTTGAGGAAGTGCAGCTGAGCTAGGCAAGGCTGTGAGGTCCTGGTGATGTGGGAGCTCAAGGGCCGGGCTGGGCGCTTGACCTTCGCTGTCCAGGGCTCCAGGCAGTCCATACCATCGTCCACGCCCCCCCCCCCTGCATGGCCTGAAAGGGACAGTGAGGCTCCTCCAGTGAACCATGCCCTGGCGCTCGCCCCGGTCCCACTCCCTCTGCCAGAGACCCTTGGATCTGCCCCTGTCCTGCCCAGGCCCACAAAGGTGCCCCTGACGCTAGTGACCTTGAGCTGGCCACACCCACCCAGTATGCCACACCTACCCCAGCCACACCCACTCGCCCCCCCCAGGGCAACCACAATGCTGATGCGGTCCTCAATGAAATTGAGTTTGACACCCCTGGTTTACATGGAGAAACCATGGATTACTTCGCTTTCCCTTTAACTCTCAAAAAACAAAGGCTAGCATGTGTGTCTTATACAAGCAATTATTTTGTTTACACCATCCAACTTTCACTTACAGAACAAGTAGCCACCTCATAAGATGAAACTCTAGTCTACACCTATGAAACTTTAGGCCATGGCATAGTTAATTGCAGCTTACTGAAAAGCATAGCTAGTAGCTTCCATATTATATGCTTATATAGTTTGCTAAGCCATAAACAAATGGTAAACAAATCTAAGTGAAAGTATTTTATGTAAAGTCAAAGTCACAAATTCTCTTCTGGATTAGATTGTTGTAGGAACACATTTGCCAATGGTTAATAGAACCACGGTTTATCGGTTTTTCTGGGCTCGCACAATACACTTAAGCTATAAATTGATCTCAGGGGCCGCATTCGCACATAGGGTTGCCAGGTGTCCACTATTTGAGTGGACAGTCCACTTTTTTCACATTATGTTCACTATTTTTTTTCACAAAATAGTGGACATTTTTTTTAATTCAAAAGCTTTATGATGAAATGGTACGTAATCTAAAGCTGTACAGTCTACTTTTTTTTACTACTTAACCCACCCACCCCCGCTTGTCCGCTATTTTTTGGAAGCAGACCTGGCAACCCTATTCGCACAACACCGGGGTCATATTACAAAAACCCGTTGTCGCAACCCAGGTACAAGGCAATTGCGTGGATGACCGTGACCAAAGTCACGGTTGGCACTTTCTGTCACCTTCGAGCTGACGTAGCCCAAGTATTTATTTATTTATTTATTTATTTATTTATTTATTTAATATCCCGCCCTTCTCCTTGCGGACTCAGGGCGGCTAACAACCAGATAAAATGCTACTACCAAAAAACTACAAATTAAAAACATAATTAAAAACAAATATTAATAATTGGTCTAGTAGTTAAAAATTACTTTAAAACCCCTGTACTGCTCCGAGGCGAGCCCTAAGCTTTTTTTTCACCAGCCAATCCCGGGATTTTCCCTCACTTGGCGCTGTCAACTCCCTGGGAACGAGAGAGAGAGAGGTGAGCGATCTGAGGTCCCCGTCGCCCCCCTTTCAACTGAGGCCGGGAAGGTTGACTTGGCGAAGACAGGACGGAGCTCCTACCTGAGCCCCCCCGCCGCGTGGAAGATCCGGCAAGACCCAAGGCGGGCGGCATTACTCCAGCTATTGCCAGTCCGGAAGGGAGCCGCCAGGAGCCGCCAGCAAGAAGTCGGAGCGGCTCGAAGGAGAAGACGAAAGCTGCTTGAAGTGGCCATGCTGTAACGGCGAATCCCCAAAGCCAACGGAAAAGGGAAAGCGAGCGACTTCCGCTTATTACTTGCTGAAAGCCAAAGGTCGGTCCATTTATCCAACCGGAATGCAACGGCGGCTATTCTCATAGGTTTTTACGCTGCCGACGTCAGAGATGCCGCGAAATGCGCAAGAGTCCCTTGCACGGCAGACGGATTACGCGAATTGCGGAAATGAAGCTTTCGGGCGCGTGCATGCTAGAAGAGTGAGCGCTTGGGCTGGGAACCGCGCATGCTCGCCCGCGTTGATCTTCGGCTCCTTTTTAATTTAGGAATTTGGCGAACGTGTAACAGCGCAGTGGTGGTTTGTTTTATTAAGTATATTTAAACAAATGTCTAACCGTGTCTTTAAGGTGTAACTTAGCTGTTTAATGGATTTTTATATGTTTTTTTTCCTAGAAGTGGTCAAAGTGTAATGATTAACAGATTTGGATTTCCGTTCGAGATTTATTGATTTGTAGTTTTGGACATTTGGACAATTTATCTTAATGCAGGGATTTTTTTCATTTTGTAATCTCAATTAAATTAGCACATGTAATCTTTCACCAGTAGGGGGCAGAGCAAATCAAGGAAGGGAACAACATTATGAGTTGTTAATGTGTAAATAATAATACATAATACTTAATGTAAAATGCTTCTCCTTCAGAGTTTGTCATATAAAAATATGCCTTTCTAGCATATTGCCCTAACAAGCCCTTCTTCATTATCATATGCTACCATAAAATTATCATTACCTTATTTAATACCTTCATGTCTCCATAACATGAAAGAGAGGATAGCAAGTTTAATTCTAGAGATCATATGAGATTTGACAGAAAAAAAAATCCTCATGCACAACTTGATATGTGTAAAAATCTAAATTACAGTTACTAAGCTTGGATAGATAAAGAATATTAGACTTGCACTTAGCCAAAAAAACCTAACATAGGTTCCTGGCTCAGTATTTATTTATATCCTGCCTTT
Organism: Protobothrops mucrosquamatus; assembly: GCF_001527695.2. Lineage (NCBI taxonomy): Eukaryota > Metazoa > Chordata > Lepidosauria > Squamata > Viperidae > Protobothrops > Protobothrops mucrosquamatus. Next base: position 80,324 of record NW_015388612.1, read on the forward strand.
ATTAATAATAATAATTAATAATAATAATAATAATAATAGTAATAGTAATAATAATAATAATAATAATAATAATAATAATAATAATAATAATAATAATAATAATAATAATAATAATAATAGTAAAGTTGGAAGGGACCTTGAAGGTCATCTAGTCCAACCCCCTGTTCAGGCAGGAAACCCTATACCATTTCGGACAAATGGCTGTCCAGTCTCTTCTTAAAAACCTCCAGTGTTGGAGCATTCACCGCTTCTGGAGGCAGGTTGTTCCACTGGTTAATTGTTCTCACTGTCAGGAAGTTTCTCCTTAGTTCTAGATTGCTTCTCTCCTTGACAGCGAACATATCTGATACACCGTTCTCCTCCTATTTTCCCCACAACCTTGTGACACAAGTTTCACTAAGACAGAGTGACTGGCCCAAAGTCACCCAGCTGGCTTTCATAGCTAAGGCAGTATTAGAACTTGCAGTCTCTGGCTTTTTAAGCCTGGTGCCGGACCACTAGACCAAACTTGTCTTACCTATCTCTATAGAAATAGAGGACTCTTAAATAGATGCTCTCTCTGCTTTTCACTTTTTCACTTCCCCGCAGAATTATGAAGCTCCCAGCTATGCTTATTTTCCAGTTTCCTTCCAGCAATTTTTGCTTGGTTTTTAAAGTATTCTTAATTTCCCTGTTTTCAGCAAAGAGTCATGGGTATCTTTCTGCATCTACATGATATTTTTCTTATGTTTATTGAGGATGAGTGAGATGTATGAATGTCTATACCTGTCTATACCTGTCAACTTGTAAGAAGGGTATGTTCAGAAGGGTATGTTCAGATTTGGAATCAATGTATCCTGGATCAGTGCCATTGCTGGTTGGGAAGAGGAAGCTTCTCAACCTGTAGTTCTCCACTACACAATGATAGAAGAATGCAATTATGACCTGTATTAAGGCCTCTGATGAAAAGGCACATTGGTCAGCCAACCCAGCAATCTCTGGATGTGGAGAACAGAATTTTAGAAATCCCAGCTTTTCCCTCTTTAGATCCATGCACAAACAATTAGGTCAGAGGTCCCCAACCTTTACAACCTTTACAAATAACTCAAAGCAGCGAACATATCTGATACACCTTCCTCCTCCTGTTTTCCCCACAATCTTGTGACACAAGTTGCACTAAGACAGAGTGACTGGCCGAAAGTCACCCAGCTGGCTTTCATAGCTAAGGCAGTATTCCGTGGTGAGAGGTTTTTCCGTGGACCGGAAGGTATGTGGTTTTGTGTGCTGCCTGCATCTTACAGCTTGCTTGTTTATGCGGACCGGTTGCTGGCATGACGTGGCCCGGTACTGGTCCACGGACCGGGGATTAGGGACCCCTGAATTAGGTCATAGGCTTCCTTTCTGAATATAATAAATCATAGGTAAAATAATTACTGGAAATGGAATCATTGTCAACATTTCTGCTAATGCTCAAGGATGCCTACAAACTATTGACTTGACTAGTGCTCCTAATTCATGCTAAGCCAGCTAATGATTTATTGCAAAAATTGATAATAGACATTGTACAAGCTTCAACTGAAGTAAAATTTTAATAGCCTACCATGAATCCTATGGTAGGGGAATCAGACAAAGAAAATCTAACGCATGACTTCATATAATCCAGTAGATTGACGATTGTAACCGTGATGTGATGGCCACTGTTCATATTCTTTTTTTTTTTTTTACAAAATTTTATTTATAATACAATTAAAAAAACATTGGATGTAACGTGACATTCCAGTATATACATTCTTATCAAATTATTCCACATTTTACAATCGGCTCTTCATCTCTAAATATACATCTAAGTTTTATATACAATACTTATCCTAAAATGACATATATTTCTATCTTAACGCTAATCTTTAATCCCAACCGTCCTCCTCGAATCTCTCCAGCGGTAAAATTTTTCCCAGGTTTCGAAGTAAACTGATCCACATTTGTCTTTCAAAACCATTGTAAGCCTGTCCATTTCCGCACATGCTAATATTTTATACAGTGACTCTTCCTCTGTGGGGATTTCTTTGCTCTTCCATTTCTACGCAAATGTAAGCCTAGCTGCAGTCAAGATGTGTAACAGCAAATAGATTGTTCCCTTATTGTATTTTTCTTAGTTATTCCCAGCAAGAAGAGTTCCTGTTTTAACTCTAAGTCATATTCTACTGTTCATATTCTATGGTGCTTCTTAGGATTATCACCCACCAAACTTGCTTGTTGGGCCATTCCAGGTGTTTCTGTGAGCTACCAGCTCAATTTCAATGAAAGGAATTTGGCTGTTTGCTTGGTAGACACAGACTGCCTCTCCAAGCAACAGAAAATATATCAGTATCAGCATGATTGCTCTATGTTGTTATGTTTGGCTTCAAAGTGCCAGTCTTTGGTAGGGATTTGAATCTGGTCTGACTTACTATTGATTAAGAGAGCCTGTTTAGCCAGTACATGATGGCACATGGGGATGAATCTTGGTAGTAGTACAGCAATAGCAGTTTTCTGAAACTGGTCCTTGATATCACAGTTCAGATTTTACCCAGACCATTCTAATTTGCAAAACAACCTACAAATTCTGCTAGAAATATCGGTACAACAGGAGATATGGGGATGAGTCAGAATATTGCCTTTTACTGATCCCCAAAAGTCATTTCTATGAACTAAAGTACCACTGTATTAAGTCTTCCATTCAAACTAGTGTTGTATTCCTTTCCATTTGGTACTAACAAACTACAGTAACATTGTATTAACTCTTCAATCCAAAACAACTACTGTTGTACAAGATCTGTGTTTTCTAGGCAAATGTTGTCCAGCATTTTAAGTATTTTGGTACAAACCAAACAACAATTGGATGGAATATCCTATTTAGATCTCTAAAAAGTCATTATGTACCATTGGGCATGACAATGTACAGCTCTATTAAAAGTCCCAAGTAAGAGACAGATGTGCTGGTGTGCATGGGTGTGTGTGTTAGAAATGCTATCACTCCTGACAGCTTGGAACTATTACAACTACATTGTCCTTCCTGGAATACGTTTTGATTGCCGATGTGTCTAGAGAGCACAGACTTTAAGAATATTTTTATTGCTGTGAAAGCTCAGCAAGTTGAAATGACCTAGAAAATGTTATCCTCCACAATGTATGTCACTGAAAAGATTCTATTCCATGTCTTCTATAAATCATAACTTGCTGGACATGGGTTATATTTCTGTGAATTGACATTATTTCTACATATAAAGGGAAACAAATATAATTTAAAATCCTCTGAGGCAATACTAGATTAACAGAAGTTTGTAGTTTCAAGGTTTTGTTTTGAGTTTTTAGTTTTAATAGCTCAGGTTTCTAAGAAATCTGACTAATATTTGAGTTGTGCTTGCACCAGACCACATGCTTAAATTTCATCCTCAAAGGGCATGAGGGAGACCTCCAGACATGTAAATAGAGTCTTATCAGTGCAGAGCAGCATTAAGATACAGTATACTAATAAACTCTCCAATAGCTTCTTAAGAAAAAGAAACAAGCAAATGCTTAACATTTTTGAAATACAATTTTCAAAAATTGTTAAGATGAATTGTGGGAAATATAGATATTGCAATCCTGATAAAGTCCTCTGCCGTGCACATCCTTACATTGTTGATGAATGATTGTTCTGCTTAATTGAGAACAGTTCTTTGTTACTATTAAGTAGGTGGTTAAAAAGCAATTCAGTCCAAGTCTGTTTCAAAGACAAAAAGTACTTGCTCATCCATATTTGGAAAACAAACTGAACAGGTTATCTGGAAACAATCTTTCCCATTCTGATGCAAGCAAGTATGGTATTTAATTTACATGAAGATTTAGCAACAACTCCAGATGCTATGCTGCAATTCCCATTATCACTTACAATAAATCATGTATCTAGGCTACTTAGAGATGGAGTTCAGTAAAATTCATTACTGAATTATGGCAAGAATTTCCAATTTGCATCTGTGGGAAGTCAGTCCCCCAGAGAAGGAAATATTAAAAGGGCAGGAAAATATACAGTATTTCCTCAAAGGATCTTAAAGAGGCAGAAAAGCATGCCCAGTTTTTCTTAATAGCCCAAGTCTCCCTTTCCCAAGCAGAAACCAGCTCTATAGAATGCAGATGTAAACCATCCAGGAAGGTTGGAGGCCCCCCAGCTAGAAGCTTAGGAAGACAAAGACTCCTAAAATCTACATACCCCACCCAAACTCTTACAGGACATAATAGGATTAACACAGAGATACTAAAGGGCACACTCAGACTCAGGTCAAAGTTCATGCCACAGGAACAACTCCAAACAAAAGGCTCCAGGGGGTATAAAAACCCACTCCCTACATGTGCTCTCTCTCTTTTCTGCCAGAGCCATCTTTCTGTCTGGCTCTCCTCTTCAATATACTGCCACCTTCTTTCTAAAGCAGTCGTCATGTAGTTTATCCCTGGCTTGGACTGAACCACGATGAAGACTTTTCTTCCAACACATCTATACACATAATTTATATGCAAGTTCTCTTTTACTTTGGAAGGGGCTATCTTTCTTCCCTCCATTCTTTTCTAATTGATAGCTATTGTGACCGAATACCCCTACAACTATTATCATTCAGAGTGGAAGACCTCAGCCCAGAAGCAGTGCAAGGACTCTCCTTTTCGAATAGAGATATCTAGAGAGATTGCTTGGACATTCCAATGCATTTGTCATAGTCTTCTATGTAATTTAGGATGATCTTACAGACTAGACCGATTGTCTGTCCTTTGTTTCTATCTGCAGTTTTTCTATTGACTTGGTGTAATAAAATCCTTGATACATATTCAAATAATAAAAGTCATGAGCTAATCAGTAGTAGGCTGGTATGTTTAGCTCACCATATCTTAACTTTATTTGTGCAAGGAAGGTCCATTCATCAGTTGGCTTCTTTTATCAGCTCATTCTTTTGCAACAATATTATGTATAGCATGGTTACAAAAGCTTTTTTTCTGGATAGCTGGCAGAACCATTGCACTCTACTATGCAGATTTGGAATCAAGTTATGGGCTTGGCTAAGTAAAGCTTTTAGTGCTACATTTTACTCAGCAACTGCTTATGACACTTGTGGGGCATGCAAATCATGTTTAAGAATAGGATGCTTATGGACATCAATATGCCCAAGACACCTTCATGGACAACTATTGAATTATAATTTATTTTTAGATTCTTTTAGAAACAAATAAGTTGCATCTTATCTTGTTTACTCTGTCTTCCACAGAGAAAGATACACTGGGGTGATAATGTCTTGGAAGGCTAATACGGAGATAGCTAGGAAAGAGCCAAAAACTCTGGTAAAATATTTTGTGACTCACTAAAATCCAACTGGCATTTGCTTGGAAGCTGGACCTCAGGTAAAAGCTATTTTGTGGTAGCACTCAAATATTAAATATATCCCCCAGTTCAGGAAATTCACATTTAACTGAGAAATGTCGTTGAATCTGCCCAAAAGGTCATTTTAGAGAAATTTAGTTCACAATCAACTTCCAAAGGAAAACTCACAAACAAAAAACAAGGCCACCAATCTTCAACAACTTCTATTTGGAGCTTTATGGTCTGTAAAGCACTTCCTGTTATTGTAAAACAATGCTCCCCGTTCACATAATCATGATCTGGATGCTTGGCAACCTGCTTGCACTTACGACTAGTTGTCCAGCGATCAAGTGCCCACCATTTACAATCTTCTCAGATTGCTAACAAACACCTCATTTTTTTCCCATCCCCTGCCGTGAGGCAGTAAATACATTTTATTGAAGAACGCTTGACTCCAAACAAGTGTGGGCATCCTCAACCAAAGTATTTAAGCAGGCAAGCAAATGAAGAAAGGTGAGGAAAACTGAAAATTCAAGCCCATATTGATGGAAGTGGAGCCCAAACTGGCCCTTAGTTATCCATTTCATAGAACAATACAAATAGAATAGAAACAGAAACAAATAATACAAAGTGACTTGTCTTAAAATTGACAGCTTTGTGTTCCCATATATTCATATATCGCATTGAGCCAACAACAGCAACAATAAAGTTACTATAAAAAACTTAGTATAACATTTGAACTTAACCAGAGTGACTTATAAATTACAGTTAATTCCATGACTGAGTCAAAAGCCAAGATTCATAAAAAACTATAATTTAGGTTAGCACCCGAATTATTTCCTGACCTGCATTATGTTAATTTTTAGATTTTATTTGTTAGAAAAATTAACAGCAGTGCCTGTTGCTGAAATGGTTTGCATGTAAGCAACTGCATTTCAGATCTATATGTACAACAAAAAAAATCATACGTTCAAATTGCAGCTCAAAGTCATAAATAGGCAACAAATGCCAAAGACCAACAAATAAGTAATGAAGACAGCATGCGAAAATTACTCCTAATCTTGGCTACCATTTCTCTTATAAACAAAGTCTAACTCTAAACTTCTCTAACTCATAAGAAACTAAGTCCAGAATCTATATTTGCTTCACTGGGTGTTTTTAACACAATGAAAGGTGACAGATTCCTTATTTTAGGTTTTTACTCAGCTTCTGACTCCGGCATCTTCAGCAACTGATAAGAATTAACTCTCAGTCATATGCCTATTATTAGCATTCAGTTTTGTAACTGAAATACGGGATTACTCAATACAGGATTACATTTATAGGGTGAGGCTGCAAGCTTATATACTTTCTCAGGAGTTACGCCTACTAAACTCCTGAGGCTTACTATTAAACAGATATGTATTGAACTGCATTATAAATACACACACAAAATTTATTTTAATATGAAATTAATTTACTCTTACTTAATAGAGGAAGTAATTGCTAAATCACTTTAGGTAAACTATATTCAACACAGTGCTTTATTATATAAAGAATCATGGATTTATTTTATATGTGCTATGGGATTATTTTTCACCTATGGTTATTGAATCAACCACTACTGTCTGATTTTATAAGTACACAAAATCATGGTTTATAAACCAGAGTTACTAAGGCAAAGAATATGTCATGCAAAAATCATTAAGGAAAAATCAGAAATCTTAACATTTGTATAGCCCAGCTTTACAGCTAAAAGGGTCATCTAGTCCAAGCCAGTATCGGTGCAGAAAATCCATTACTGTAGTACCTGATAGATGAATACTTGCCTCTGCTAAAAGGCTTCCAGTCTAAGTATAAGCAATTCCTAAAACCTTTTTTCACAGGAGTTAGTGTCATAGGTCCTCGCTGTTTTGTATCAAGACCAGGATAGAAATAACTTAACTTTCTAGGTCTTACCACACTTGGGTCAATATATTCTTTAATAGTGGGTGACAAAATCAAAGCACAGAAATGAGGTATTCCATCAAAAACATTACAAAGAATATGAGCTGATGAACTTGTTAAGGCTGCCTATGATGTTAAGACAATTTAAACCTGATTTATTAAACAAACCCTAACTGGGTTTGTACAGCACATTAAGTGGAAAGATACTAAATACATGAGTGTAATCATAAAATTATTTAATTAAATATGTTAATGTTACAGGTAGTCCTCAACTTATGACTATTTGGTCAACGGCTGTTCAAAATTACCATGGTAACTGAAATAAGAACATGATCCATGTCTAAAGTTGCAGCCATTGCAGTACCCCTGCTTTCATGTGATCAAAATTCAGGCACTTGGCAGCCTGCCCACATTTGCAACTTCAGGGATGTTGCAACTCCCCCTACCCGCCCATCTCCTCTGTTTTGGCTTCCTCACACAGCTCCCCCCCCTAGTGGCAGCACCAGGACTGAACTAGACTCCTGCGGCCTTCACCAGTATTAGCCACCTGCCATTGCTCCCAGGCCTTTACTTCAGGCCCTGCATTGCTACTGGAACAGTGAAATGCCACCTTAAGCCACATACTGCGACTAGCCATGCCAGCACCATTGTGCACAGTCCCAGTTGCCCCTATTGCCCTGTGCTCCACAGACTTGGTCGATATCACTGTGAGATTATCTTTTAGTTGTCCATAAATGTGTCTACCCTTGAAGGAGGACTATATTATGGATACTGATGATTCAAAAGATAACAATACACATCACGTCACTTCCCCTTCTAAAGTCTTGGTTATTACTTTTCCAAATCTTCCTATAAGCTTCAAAACAGTTGCTCTAATCTAAAATGTTTTCCTCAAGAGAAAGAAATGTAGCACCTAAAAAGAAAGTTAAAGCGTGTGTAAATTTAAAATGTAGATGCTGATTTGCATATGCATATGGGCTTTTTTAAAAAGTACCTTTATTTAAACAGAAGTGCAAAGGCAAAGATTGGATCTAGGTTTGTTTTTGTGTTGAAGAAAATCAAAGCCCTCCCTTCTTTTCTGTTAAGCCAGTCTTGGAGTTAACCACATCTTCAACTGTCCATTCCTTAAAATAAGCTATACAGGCTGCAGGCCACGAGCTATTCTTATAATTTTAATCATCTAGAAAGGGATTATTAATTATTAAATAAATTGGAAATAAATTATATGAGCTTAATTACTTTAATTTAAATCTATTTAAATTTGAATTGAAATTAATGGTTGGCTTGCATTGATCCCATCCATTTTTTGTGTTCTGACCTCACCATTTTCAGAAGCTGAACAAGATATTTCACAGAGGTCAAACACTGGTTTTAGTAAAAAAAAAAAAAAAAAGCCTATGTATCCCTCTTTAAAATGGAAGGTCTACTCTGTAAAATAACCCAAAATAAACTGAAAGCATACCAGGAATAGAGCTGCACTAGGAATGCTTCCAGATAGATAATGTCTAACTTTCAATCCAAAAGCATTCTATACTTTATGTGTCCCTTTTTGTGTCCCATTCCTCTCCCTTCCCTTGCATCTTGTGAAAAAACACACTCAAGAGTATTAGAAATGGAAAATGTTATTTGGCTGTCCAGTATACAATTCTTTGAATCAAGCATAATTATAGTGAAATGAATGTTTCATCTAGAAGCATCTAGAAGGTCAGACATATTAGAC
>NW_015388613.1:0-4681 GCF_001527695.2 Protobothrops mucrosquamatus
GGCGGTGAGTGGCCCTGCGGGCAGGGGGGATGGGCAGGGGCAGGGCAGGGGGTGGAGCAGGGGTGGGACCAGTTTTTGAGCACTCGGTCTCTAAAAGGTTCGCCATCACTGATATAATCCAAGACCTTTCTATAATCAATGAAGCACATACTATACTGACTTCTCGTGGTGTTTTTTGGCATTCTCAGTTATCCAGTGTGCATCAGCAATACTGTTTTGCTTTCCTCAGCTTTTTCTAAAGCCAACGTGAACATCTGGCATCTCTTTTTCCATGTAGGGCTCTAATCTGTGCTGGATGATCCTAAGTATTATTTTACTAGCACGTGAAATAAAGATATTTCAGATCTGGTACAAGCCCATATAGTATTATAATCCCCAAATAATTACCAAATTGAGTTAAATTCTGTGTCGGATTTACTTTGATTCTATTTTCTAAAGGTGCTTATAGACCTTCGTTTTTGAAAGAGAGCACTTATTTCTTTGCCTATCTCAGCGATATACCCAATATATTTTTGATGTATTTTGGTACCTAAAAATTCCTGGCTAAGATAAGTATGTATTATTACCTGTGAGTTCAGGTAATCTTCACTTAACAACCACATGTTCAACAACCATTCGAAATTGCAATGGTGCTGAACAAGTGGTACTTATGACTGGCCCTCCAAGTTCTGGCTTTCCCAGCATCTCTACAGTAATGTGATTGTGATATGGGCACTTGGCAACCAGCTCCCCTTCATAACAATTACAGCATCCCACGGTCTCATGATCGCTATTTGCAACCTTCCCTGCTGGCTTCCTATAAGCAAAGTCAAGAGAAAAGCCAGCAGTGGCTTGCAGCAGCCACCTTTGGCCCCACCATGCTTGAATTGTGACTTGCCTTGCCTGCTGGCCTGTGATCCTTGCTTAAAGATGGCAACAGTGCTGCGATTGCCATCGCTAAGGGATGCGGTCTGCGGTCACGTGACACCATGCTTTACCGCTGCAATTGCTTAGCGATGGAAATTGTCTAGGCCAGTGGTGGCGAACCTATGGCACGCGTGCCAGAGGTGGCACTCGGAGCCCTCTCTGTGGGCACACGTGCCATTGCCCCAGCCTCGCCTTCCCCACGACCCCCTCCTCACCAGCAGCCCCCCTGGAGGAGAGTCGCCCCTGAGCGTGACCCACACGGAGCAGGGCAGCCAAGGACATGGCAGCCAGGCAGCGTAGACAAGACTCTGCCCTTATGCCCCATCCCGCACAGTTGATACTGCAGGGTGCGGGCAGAAGGCATGGCCGCCATGGCGCTGCTGGGCTGCCTGGGCAATCTGCAGTAGGCCCTGGAGGTGCTGAGTGGCCCTGCGGGCAGGTGGGGTGGGGGATGGGGTAGAGGCGGAACAGGGACGGGGCAGAGGGTGGAGTGGGGGCGGGGCCACTTTTTGGACACTCGGTCTCTAAAAGGTTCGCCATCACTGCTCTAGGCCCAATTTCCCTCATTAATCAAGGACTACCTGTATACCTCCTAAATTGCAGGACGTGAAATAATGGATTTAAGTGATAAAGAAGGCACATTCTGATTAAAAACTGGGAAAGGAAATCCTAACAAGTGGAATCGACTAGAACCCACCAAAGACTCTACTCTCTGAGATCAGATTACACGGAGCTACTGTCTTCTTGGTACTTGGATCACAGCTGTCTCTGAATACTGAGGAGAAGGAGGAGGAGAAGGAGAAGAAGAAGGAGAAGGAGAAGGAGAAGGAGGAGAAATAATACTTCTAAACTGCCCAACTCCAATGATGAGCAGCTTAACAAATACAAAAAATAAAATACACACTAAAATCCAAAAGGCATCACCAGCTGTAGGAAGCAGTGACCAATTTTCTCCCTATACCAGTAAAGATAAAGATGTATAGGCTCCCCAATTACCCCCAGTCACTCCAGCTTGAGGGAAAACCTTTGTTTTAAATGCTCTTTTAATACCTCTCTGGGGGTAGATGGTTCAATCAGGCAGATCCCATTAACGGAAGCCAACTTCCTGAGCCCTGCTGGGGTGACACTGCTTAATTGACAAGACCAGGAGTGAGCCAATTCAGGCAAAAATTCACCAGGTTAATTCACGGCTGGATGAGCCCTGATCGGTGGACCACAGGCAGCCTCTGCACCTTTTTGCTGGAGACCATGATCACCCCCACAGCCTCCAGGGTCAGCTACCAATTTACAGAAGTATATTTTTTTTATTTTATTTTTTTTGCTACGCTGAGCTGTTTTTTAAGCCATCTGTTTTTAATGTTGATTTCTTTCACGTTGTTCTCGGTATTACTTATTGCACATCTTAGTACATTATATTGTTGTGATGTATTTGCAAAATTACTATGTTGCTTAGTGTATTATTGACAAAATAAGGAATTATAGCCTCTGTCGGCAAAATACCGCCAGGAGGGTGGTTGAGATGGATATGTGGCGCTTGCCCTGGGAGAGTCCTTGTTCTTTTGATAAAGTTCAGCTGTCACTTTGCCAGGCCTCCAGATTCCTAAGTGGATAACTATTCATTTCGAGGGTAAACCTTTCCCGTTTGGAAAACTACACTCAAGATGAGTAACTACCATTTAGAATTTGACGATCTATTAATAGATGGCAAATAAAAAACTTCCTGTTCCTAATAACGTACTGCTGAGAGATGTCAAAACTCTTACCTTTTATTTCTCAGTGCAGGCAATATTCAGCATAACCGTGAACGACAGGAAAAAAAAGCGGAACAACAGGGGTGGCCTTTTGCATCTCCAGTTTCATTAAATGAGGAGACTTGTTTAAAAATCACAATCTTGCATGGATCTGTTCACTCACTTATCTTAAGGAGGCAGTTTTGTGAAAGAGCTTAGTTCATCCAAAGCACTAAAATAACAGTAGTTTGAGAAGTTTTAACTACCTAGACCAGTGGTTCTCAACCTTTTTAATGCTGCGACCCCCAACCAGTCATAAGTCGAGGACTAAACTGGTCGTAAGTCGAGGACTAAACCGGTCGTAAGTCGAGGACTAAATCGGCCGTAAGTCGAGGACTACCCAACCGGTCGTAAGTCGAGGACTTTCCCTGCCCGGGAGCGCCACGCATGCGTGGTTCCGCCCCCTGCGCCGGCCGAAGTGTAGCTGGCAAGCGGCAGAGACGGAGCAGGCCGACCACCAGCTGGCCCAGCTCAAGGGAGGTAAGGCACCCACCGGAAAAGGGAAAAAAATGGCGGACAGCCTTGCTTGGCGACCCGTGAAATGGTCAATCGACCCCAAATGGGGTCGCGACCCATAGGTTGAGAACCGCTGACCTAGACCAGGGGTAGGCAACCTTGGCTCTTTTATGACTCGTGGACTTCAACTCCCAGAATTCCTGAGCCAGCCATGCTGAGGGAAAAGGGAGAGGTTTCCATGCTGAGCCATGCTGGCTCAGGAATTCTGGGAGTTGAAGTCCACGAGTCATAGAAGAGCAGAGGTTCCCCACCCCTGACCTAGACTTATGACCAAAATTGGAATCAGAATTTCCACTGCCAAGATGGTTGTTAAGTGAGCCACGCCTGATTTTACAACCTTTTTTTGCCATGGTTGTTAAGCGAATCACTGCAGTTAAGTTAATCATGAGGTCATTAAGCAAACCTGCCTTCCCCCATTGACTTTGCTTGTCAGAAGCCGGCTGGGAAGGTTGTAAATGGCGATCACATGACCCAGGGCACTGCAGCTATCACGAATACATGTTGGCTGCTATGTGCCCAAATTGTGAGCACGTAGCCATGGGAATGCTGTAACTGTCGTAAGTGTGGAGGACCAGTTGTAAATTATTTTTTCAGTGCTGCGTTTTAACTTTGAACTGTCACTAAACGCATGGTTGTAAATCAAAGACTACCTGTATTTTAATTCACATTATCTACCTGTATTTTAATTCACATTAATTCACAGGGGTGTGGGCTCCATGAGCCAAACAGGAGGTTATCCCAGCGTAGGGAACAAACGCTTCAAACATTCAACATCTAACGAAACCTGCTGCCTTTAATATATAGTGTTCAGTGTTGGGTCTTGGAGTCTGCCATCCCATCCAGCACGGCAGGCCAGGCCAGGCTGAGCCTGTGGGGAGCTACAATTTAATACATCTGGCGAACATCAGGCTGAGGAGGAGCATGCTACAAAGACTTGCAGTCTTCTTTCCCTAACGCAACAGCAGGCAATCTAAATTTAGCCCCTGGGTATATCCAAAATATACCCAAGAATCTAAAAATGTTTTTTTACTCCTGGGACTTCTCATTACTCATACTAAAATTATGAGAGGGCAATTAGACAATAGGACCAACTGTATCAGCTAGAAAAGGGCCTGGCTTCTCGCAAGAAGCTCAAGCAAAAGGACTCCCCTTTCTTTAACCCGGTGGATTCCAGATGTGCTGAATCCCAGCAGACGTCCCAAATTGCACCCTAATGTCTTTATCAAGCAGACGGATCATAAATACTGTGTGTAGTTGAGTGCGCAATCAGTCCACATTTCCCGGTTTAATTCTTAGCACTTCTGATTGAAACTGAACTGTGCAGCTCCTTTTAGCCTACTATGAAGTGCTACCGCCTTGCCTTTGAGCATGGCGAATCCAGGTCCTGAATTCCGTTGCATTTCAGCAGCACCTTTTTTTTTTTAATAAATTTTTATTAATTTTTCAATTAAAAACAAAAACATAGAACT
>NW_015388613.1:4723-7643 GCF_001527695.2 Protobothrops mucrosquamatus
TCCACATTTCCCGGTTTAATTCTTAGCACTTCTGATTGAAACTGAACTGTGCAGCTCCTTTTAGCCTACTATGAAGTGCTACCGCCTTGCCTTTGAGCATGGCGAATCCAGGTCCTGAATTCCGTTGCATTTCAGCAGCACCTTTTTTTTTTTAATAAATTTTTATTAATTTTTCAATTAAAAACAAAAACATAGAACTTTTATCACAATATCAACCAAAGAAAATAACACTAATCAATACATTCACGGACGTGTCCGGTGTCCCCCCAACCGCACCACCCTCTTCCACTTACCACACCTTCCTCCTCCCAACCTACCACCACTCCTCCTTCCTCCCTCTTTCCTACATCCCTTCCTCACTCAACCATCCCGTCTTGTGCAGTTGGGGCTCCACCGGACACCTCCTTAAAAAGAAAAAATATACATACATATAAATCTATAATACAAACCTATCCCTCCCCCCCCTCTCCCCCCCAGGACTTCCCAAAGCTGATCTAGGAAATAAACACACAATAATCAAATTCTATCCCCAACTATTCATTGTTACTGTACTATACACTAGTATAAACTTACTATGACTCTAAAATAACATTGAAATGCATACAATTTTTTTTTTAAATATAGCAATATTTGTTATACATATTTTTATTTACAATTTTATTCAAAAGCTACATGATAATTTTTCAGTTCATACTTTCTCTGAATATAATCTATCCAGCATTTCAGCAGCACCTTTGATGTGTGTGTGCGTGTGTGTGTGTGTGCGTGTGTGCACGCATGCAAGAAAAGCAGAACTGAAGTCTCACCACTTTGTGCATATATTCAAAGAGGCAGGGCTTTGATTGCATTACCACGATTGCCCTGTGGCCTTTTTTCCCACCCACCCCACGTTTCTGCTTACACAGAAATTTAATTAAACCCATTCAGTTAATTGGATATACAGATCTCCATTTGCTGAACAATTTTCCCTTTCTATTCCCAAATTAGAGGCAGCTTTGGAAGGGGCCTGCGTAAAGTCCAGGGGCTTCAGGTTACCTCTCTACCCCAATTTAAAGAATGAAGGGAAATAAATCTGACCTAAACCACGGAGAGCTTATGCTTGAGGCAGAGAGCACATGCAAGGGGAACTGAATGGCGTGACATCTTTTAAAGCAAGTTGTTATGAATGCAGAGGCCTGTTTTACTTACAACTTTCTTGGTTCTGATAGACGTGTAGGTTATTACACCTGTGGTTCTTGGCTCATGTGCCAGTTTGGCCACACGCGAGATGTGTGACGGGGCGCTTGTTCCATTTGTTTTATTTTTTATTTTTTGGCAGACGCCAATAAAACGCCAAACCCTAGCAAAATTACACGCCAATATGTCGGTGACTCATTCCGGTGTAGCAGCTTGTGTGTGAATCTGGGGTTGTGTAACTTAGCCATTGTTTAAACAGCTTTCCTAAGAGACAAAGCCTCCAATTATTCCTTCTCCTTAGGGCCGGGAAGGAGCAGCTAACATTTTGTAAGATATTTTGACAAAAGTATCTTCTCTAGTACACACATGCCCTGGGTGCTAAATATAGGAAAGCATCTTTTTTTTTTTTCCTTCTCCTCATTAAAAGCGCAATTCACAAGCCGGGTTACACCTAAAGCCTCAGCTATGTAAGCAACAGGTCAGATGGAAAAACGTTCTTGAAATGTAGGTTTCAGGGAATGAATGGAGCGGGCCCCTATTTTACAACAAGCAAGACAAGAAAACGTCCCACCACGCAGGAAAAGCAATGTTAGGGAGAAGGATTTTTAGCCCCAACTTGTTCGCTCTTTGTGTGTTAAGGATTATCTTTGAAGGAATGTATTCTACCAGTTTACAGTCTGAATAGAACAATCCAGGAACAGCTTTGCTACATGATCTCTTTGCAACGGATACTCCCTGGTTACAAGAGCCATATAATCCTTTAAAGCAATCTCCCCCAAGTTAGGGCCCTCCAATGTTCTGGACTGCACCCATCATCCTTGCATCTGGGAATGATGGGCATCGCAGTTCAACCCATATAGGTACCAGATGGTGAAGGCTATGTAGTGGATATAATTTAATATCACATAATATACACGTTTTTGATAGAGCATTGGAGGAGGTAATGCCCAAAATTCATAATGCACAGAAGAGCAAGATCTGGGAATAAAAGAACGCAAGACCAACTGAAGACCACTTCCATATAATCTTGTCATCTTTACACAGAAAAAAGAGTTCTGGTTTCAAGGCTGAGAAGGATTTTGACGTGGCTGAGAAAGACCTGGAGGATCCCCAGAACAGACCAACGAGAACCACACAACTCCTAATGTGAAGGCTCAGATACATTTGTGTGCTACCCCAAAATACGAAGAATATCTAAAGTTGCATTCGTGATTTTTCAGATAAAGCAGGCCACAAACGACACTGAATTCTTCCTGCTGTCCTCATATTTCATACTGTATTCCATGCTATCTTTTATCTAATCATAGCTCATTGAACAAGCTAAAACTGGTTGCATTCATAAAAGAGGTTAATCCATAAACACGGTTTTAAAAAAATGCAATGACTCAGTTCACACAACCCATTACCAAACAAGCCACATGATCTGGTTCAGATGAAATACTACATTGTAGTTTAACCCAGTCATTCCCGATCTCTCATAGGTTCCCAACTTTCTTTGATTTGGTCATAAAGGGTTTGGAAGGTCTCCTTCCTTTTTCATCCTAGTGGCTCCTTGCTGTATCATCAGGAAAGACAGCTGTCTGAATGCAGCCCCTTTCTTTCTTTCAGCAACATTCAAGATACAAAGCCCCCAACCACTGAGGGACAATTACCTTAAAGAAATCTCTAGTGATCAAGTCTCCAGATACTTGGGATCTTCCACGATGATTCAGCTCAATGTTGCCCAGCTTATTACTGGAGGCCA
>NW_015388613.1:7650-12638 GCF_001527695.2 Protobothrops mucrosquamatus
TGGCTCCTTGCTGTATCATCAGGAAAGACAGCTGTCTGAATGCAGCCCCTTTCTTTCTTTCAGCAACATTCAAGATACAAAGCCCCCAACCACTGAGGGACAATTACCTTAAAGAAATCTCTAGTGATCAAGTCTCCAGATACTTGGGATCTTCCACGATGATTCAGCTCAATGTTGCCCAGCTTATTACTGGAGGCCAGCTTATTACTGGAGGCCAACTGGAGGCCCAATCCTTTGCTGCCCTATGGAAGGCCTCCCCTCCAGGATGGGTCAGACCCCAACTTTGACATGCTTTAGATCAGGGCTTTTCAACCAGTGGTACGGGTACCACCTGTGGTACATTGGCACCTGGCAGGTGGTATGCGAGCATCCTAGAAAAGAAGCGCCTCTCTCTCTCTCTCTCTCTCTCTCTCTCTGCTGCCGTGCATTTCGGTCAGATCACCCCCTCCTCCCCCCCGCACCCCATTTCCTAAAAACACTGCTCTTCTCTTTCCTCATCGTGAGTACTCAAATCAGGAGGAGTCGGGCAGACCTTTCCATTTGATGCAAACACGCAAGCTTTTGGAGCTGCAATTCATTTCATCAGATGCACGGAGTGGCTAAAAACTGATGCAGGATTTGAGGTGGGCTGGAGGGGACAGAAGGGGAGAAGATCAAGTGATTACGGAGACACGGATTGCATGTCACGCAGATGAGTATTGTCAATGATGGAGGAGTTGAGTAGTTGGATGGTATGACAGTTAAGCAGTTGGGACCAAGAAGCAGGAGATGGAAGAGTTGCAGTCCCACCTTAGGCAGGGAAGCCAGCTGGATGATTTGGGGATCAGTCCCTCTCTCTCAGCAGGACCCACCCCACGGTTGGATGGAAAAAATAGGAAGAGGGAACCTGATGTATCTTAAGTTGTACAAATAAAGGTAGGGTATGAATCCAAGAAGGAAATAAATAATAATTGTAATACAATAACAATTAATGTTGTAATACCGTTCGAACTTACAACAGCGCTGAAAAAAGTGACTTACGACCGTTTCTCACATTGAAACTTTTGCAACATCCCCGTGGTCACATGATCAAAATTCGGCCACTTGGCAACTGGCTCACATTTATGACGACTGCAGTTTTCTGGTGTCATGTGATAACCTTTGGCAACCTTCTGACAAGCAAGTCAATGGGGTAGCCTGATTCACTCTGCAAACCATATTACTAACTTAACAACTGCAGTGATTCATTTAACAACTGTGGCAAGATAACTGTCTCGCTTAGCAGCAAAACGTTTGGGCTTAATTGCGGTCGTAAATCAAGGGCTATCTTATGTTAAAAACTCACTGTGTTTGTGGAGATGGTCCAAAACTTTCTGATGTACCTGAGTTTAATTTCTCACTCAACTGTGCTGGTAAAGTTTGTTTGGTGTTTTTTTTATTATTATTATTATTATTTTAAGATCTGCAATGGAATATCCTGGGAAATTAAAATGCTCTGACATTATTTTTGTCCTGTTTCTAAATCCCTTAATTCCTTCGTGCAAAGTTTGGTTTGTTGGACATTTGTAGAATCCAGAAGGACACGGCTGGCAGAGAAGGAATACCCACTTTTAGATTACTGTATAAAATAAGATTGATTCTCCAAACCAGCACTCTGTTCACAGCACCTCTCAACTGTAACTAGCATACAAAAGCTCTAATAACAAAAGCATTGAAAGATCCACGCCAGGCAGCAGCATTGTCATGTGAAAGGGATATAAAGCCACAAGAAAACAACTTTGAACAAAGGTCCTGTGATACAGCAGAAGGAGGCTTTGCGGAAAGCTTTAAACATCCAATATTATTCCATATTTTCAATTACATATTTGAACGGCCCGGTGGAAAATATGCTGGCTGGATTCACAAATGATTTGAGCCCAAATCAGAGAGACAGTGGACAGAGACAAAAAAATAATGACCTCCATAACATGCAAAAGGCTGAAAATTTGGCCTAATGCCAGAGAAAGGCTTAATCCTCATTACACTATAGAGAACACCCTGTAGTATGCTAAAAAAAAAATGAATTCTGCCAAATGTGCAAAGTCCAGCTTCAAAAAAATTAATATGGGAAGGGAAGAAAAAAAAAGTTGAAAAATCTTCAATGGATAAATGAACTTTTACTCAAATGCAATGATAATCATACTAAGGATGAGGTAGGAACCTGTCCTGTGCCATCTTGGCATTATCCAGACGAGATGGAACGGCAATCCTCAGATTGGGTTTGTATGCCATGCTAACCATCATGTAAGCTTGTTTGGTTTGAGCATAGTATGCACGCTGTCATGGTTTAAATCCCAACCTATGTTCCACAATCATACTGCCAAAGTGCAAGAACAAAACTGAAAATAGGAAAAAAAAAAAAGGCTAAAATCTCTTGAGATTGGCCAACATCTCATGAGATTTAGAATTTTTTTAATTTTTAAAAGTACAGGTGGTTCTCGACTTACAATAGTTCATTTAGTGACCAAAAGCTACGACACTGAAAAAAAACGTTTTTCACACTTATGACCATTGCAGCATCCCCCTGGGTCACATGATCCAAATTCAGATGCTTGGCAACTGATTCATATTTATGACCGTTATAGTGTCCCAGGGTCACGTGATCAGCTTTTGTGACCGTCTGACAAGCAAAGTCAGTGGAGAAGCCAGATTCATTTAACAACCATATTGCTAACTTAACAAATGATTCACTGCGGCAAGAAAAGTCGTAAAACTTAAACAAATGTTTTACTTAGCAACATAAATGCTGGGTTCAATAGTGGTCGTAAGTCAAGGACTACCTGTAATGTTCATTTATTTATTTTTCTTCTTCTTCTTAGTGTTTTTCCTGCAAGTGGAGGGTCCACTTTTTTCAGATCAACCTAGTGTTGATTGAGAGAGAGGGACCAGCCCAAGTCACCCAGCCAGTTTACATGCCTAAGGTGGGGCTAGAACTCACAGTCTTTTAGTTTCTAGCCCTCAAGGTTCCCAAATTTCAAATCTGTGGGTTTCAAAAATGTTAAAGGGGGGGGGGAACACGCTGTCTTATAAAAGCTTTCAGTGATAACATCACCAAACATAAATGAACATTAACAAAAAAAAGGCTGAGGAACCACTGCTAGTGCAATCTATGATATTAGTTTTACTCAATCGCCCTAATGTACTATATCTAGAGCAGAGCTTTTCAACCTTTTCACCAATTGTACCTCTTTTAGGATATGACAATATCCGAGTAGCAGCAGTTGCCTAGCAAGGTGTCAAAACCGTGATGACCAAAAAAACCCAAAAAAACCAGGAAAAAGTGGTAAAGTACAGATTGTCCTTGATTTACAACAGTTCACTTAGTGACTGTTTGAAGTTACAATGGCACTGAAAAAAGTGCCCCCCAAACCACAGCCGAGCAAGACACCTGCCTGCCCGCCCGGAGGCGCTCTTCCTCCTGTCCGAGGTTTTCATTGTTGGGAGCATTTCTGTTGAGGATTGGCAGCGGGGATGGGGTGGGGGGTGTTTGGTTTTTATTCCCCCCGTCTGCTGAGTGGCTGTAGCAGGTTTTGATCACTTCTCATGACTCTGGGACACTGTGACCATCATAAATATGAATCAGTTGCCAAGCATCTGAATGTAAATCACAGCATTCCAGCTGATCGGCGCTTCTTCTGGGCTCAGCAGAAGCACCAGGATCAGTGCCGAGCTCCAGCTGGAGCCTGGCACTGAACCTGGTGCCTCCACTGAGCCCTGACAGCCCCGAAGAAGCACTGATCCTGGCGCTTCCGCTGAGCCCTGACAGCCCTGCAGCTCCAGCCATCTCTCGCTCAGGCTTGTGTGCTGCTGCCACTGGTTCAGCTCATTCCCCTCCCCCACTACCAATTTTGTAGGATGGTCGCGTACCACCTGCCAGGTGCCAATGTGCCACAGGTGGTACCCGTACCACTGGTTGAAAAGCCTTGATCTAGAGGGCACCAAGTTGTTGACAGATATCCTCAATGAGAATTTTTGAGCCTCTGCAAAATTCTGTAGTGAACATTAAGTAAGTACCAAGCAAGAAAGTAGAGAATGGATAAGATCATTGGAACAAAGATATTTAAAAAAAAAATACATGAACTGAATTTTTTTAAAAAGCTCATCCTTTCTACAAGGTGCCAAGAGGCACACATTGGGCTGGTCCCTCTCTCCCAGCCCAGCACGTCAAGCTTGGGTGAGAATGTGTGCATTCCAGTGAGAGGGAAGTTCCCCAAGGATGGACTCCGGCACAAGTCCGAAAGCTCGGAAGACTAAACCTCTGGGTCCCAGTGACCGACCCAGATTGGATCCTGCAAACATTATACATATCGCCACTTACACATGGACCTTTAATCTCACTACAACACTATAATAGGCCAGTATCCCTCACTGCATTTAATAGTTGGTTAGGAATCTGGACTCAAAGTCTCTCCCATCCTGGCTGCTACACAAATTCTGTTTTGTAGTGCAAAAGAGAGCATCTGATGTCTATTTCATTGACAAAAAACAGCAAGGGATTCCTTTGCTGAACTAAAATTCCCGCAGCCCAGCCAGCATGACCAATGGTCAGCGATGCTTGTAGGTCAGCGGCCTCTAGTATGCCGTAGTTCCGAGGCCCAGCCTCACTTACAGCATTCCCAAAAGAGTTGTGTGCATTTGGGCTTCCTAACTGTTACCTATAAAGGCTGTGAGATCCCTGCAATTTTTGCCACACTGAGATATTTTGCAGGAGAATAGAATAGGTGTCAATGCCAGCAGAGAAAGAATAAATAACCTAATCAAATTACAAATTACGCCTTACACACAGTCACTCATGCTCTTGTCACCTCCCGCCTGGACTACTGTAACGCTCTCTACATGGGGCTCCCTTTGAGGAGCACCCGGAGGCTTCAAATGGTCCAGAATGCGGCCGCGCGGGCGGTGTTGGGGGGGGCTCGTCGCTCCCATGTGACACCGCTGCTGCGCGAGCTGCACTGGTTGCCAGTGGCCTT
>NW_015388613.1:14021-33745 GCF_001527695.2 Protobothrops mucrosquamatus
AATGACTTAACAACCAGATTTCCAGTCCCAATTGCAGTCGTAAGTCGAGGACTACCTGTGTTTTGTTCCTGCTTTTCTAAAACAAGAACTCCATGAAGCGAAAACAGGGAAAAAAGGGTGGAAAGCATTTAGTTCCAAAATGAAGAGCTACCTAATTGAAACGGATTACAGTCCTTCATAAATTCCAGCAACAGCGTGTGTTTTTTCCTTCCTAAACTTCTCATCAACTGTCTTTCTGGTGCATGTTTCCCTTTTGGCCAGAGGGCTTTTGATGTACATAATTAGCCCACCCAGTTTGAAAAGCCCACCTCCATCTTAGGTTTGGCTCTGGCTATTTTAAGCCTGAAGAAGACCTGTAAGACAAATGACATCTGCTTTGTGGCTGCCCTTCTAAAGTAGGTTCCAGCGCAGACAAAACCTTCACTCAAGATTCAGGCTAGCCACGATCTCTTTCCTCTATTCTAGAGAAGAGCCACCGCCTGCAATGGAAGAATAGCTGAACTTTTACACATATTTTAATCCCTGGAAGACATTCAAGAGGGAGAAAGCGCTAAGACACACTTCTCACCTGCAAACAGAAAAGCTAAAGAAAACGATGTATCTCCTTGAACATGGTTTGTTCAGTGCAGATGTTTGCAATTACATGACACTGCACCTCCTTTGACATCAGAAACCCATAGTTCACTAAATAAACCAACTAGGTTTTTACACATTATACCGTAAAACAGACATGTCAAACACAAGGCCCGGGGGCTGGATGTGGCCCACAAAGTGGTTTCATGTGGCCCGCGAAGCCATCCTGGAAACAGTGAGGGAACGGCCCCCTCCGCCTTGGCCCAGGCCAGCCAGAAGCCTATGTACAATTTTGTGGTGGCCATCTTGGCACTTGCCCTGGTGGACCATTCCTTGGCACTTGCCCCGGTCCCACCCCCTTCTGCCAGAGATCCTCAGATCTGTCCCACTCCTGCCCAGGCCCCCACAGGCACCCTTGACGTTAATGATGTAGAACTGGCCACGTCCACCCAGTAGGCCACGCCTACTCCATCCATGCCCACCTTAGTAGGCTGCACCCACTCTGGCCACACCCACCCGGCCCCCCAAGGGCAACCGCAATGCTGATGTGGCCCTCAGTGAAATTGAGTTTGACACCCCTGCCGTAAAACAATGGTTTAGACTGGCTGGATTTGCGGAAAATCATCAAGTTGAAAGCAAGAAACCATACTGCATTGATAACGCTATGTAGTTTGGTCACGAAACGTCTGCAAGAAAACAACTAAGCTCAGAGAGCACCAAGGACCCCTCATTTCAACCTACAAGCTACAAATATTCTCCTCTATCGGTAGGAAGCAATCAATTTTGTAACTTACTGTAATGCGTAGAAACAACCTACAACACTCCGCATTCCACAACCTGCCGTATGTCTCAAGATAATTGTATTAAGATGTTTAGTCCTCTACAGATTTCCCCAACTTTATAGAGCTGGAGACTATTTTTTTTTTTTTCCAAAGTCCCTTGGGAAAAAAATGACAATGGGCTTCAAAATAGTGTTCCTTCAAAATCGCTCCTCTTCGCATCTGCAGAAGTGAAAAGGAGATCAAGTATTGACAGAGAGCAAATCCCACCCTCCTTTAGAGTCCCCGGGCACAGGAGGAGTGAATTGTGATGGATTGTGAAACCTGGGCTCCCCTTCGCAATTCTGTACACGTCTACTTTCTAAGACTTTGCTGGAAAGCAGTCTGGTCCCCAGGCTGATAAGCCTCCCCCTTGCCTCCCCATCATTAGGGAGCATCCTGTAATTATTGCAAAAGGAGAAGCAAGGAGAAAGGCTGCACACGTATCCCAGAGACTAGAAGACTTTTGGTTGAAGTAGGAGAGAAAAGGTCTCCAGGCGAAGGTACGAAGCTTAGAAGTGGCAAAGGCTCGTAAGAGTTTGAAGGATGAGGCACCCCGGACAGGAATTTTAAGCTCAGCACCACATGAACAAGTGCTTGTGAGAGAGCCAAGGAGGGGCACATCAGCAGTGACCTCAAAGCTTTATCATCTGTTGCAATATTCACAGAAACTACAGACAGAAAGATTTCACATTGGTTTCAAACAAGGGTAGGTCACTTTTCTGGACCAAGAGAAACATATAAGGAACGGTTGCTGGAATTGGGTATGTCTAGTAGTCTAACGAAGAGAAGGATGAGGGGGGACATGATAGCCGTGTTCCAATATCTCAGGGGCTGCCACAAAGAAGAGGGAGTCAAGCTATTTTCCAAGGCGCCTGAAGGCAGGACAAGAAGCAACGGGTGGAAACTAAGCAAGGAGAGAAGCAACCTAGAACTAAGGAGAAACTTCCTGACAGTTAGAACAATTAACCAGTGGAACAGCCTGCCTCCAGAAGCGGTGAATGCTCCAACACTGGAAGTTTTTAAGAAGAGACTGGACAGCCATTTGTCCAAAATGGTATAGGGTTACCTGCCTGAGCAGGGGGTTGGACTTGATGACCTCCAAGGTCCCTTCCAACTTACCTACTGGTATATTCCAATGTAATATACCAGTAGGTAGTCCTGGACCTATGACCACAACTGGGAGCAGAATTTCCACTGCTAAGTAAGGCGGTTGTTAAGTAAGTTATGACCGATTTTACAACCTTTCTCCCAAGATGAGAACTCCCTCAGAGCTGCCCCCCTCAGCACTG
The DNA here is from genome assembly GCF_001527695.2 of Protobothrops mucrosquamatus. Taxonomy (NCBI): domain Eukaryota; kingdom Metazoa; phylum Chordata; class Lepidosauria; order Squamata; family Viperidae; genus Protobothrops; species Protobothrops mucrosquamatus. The sequence continues at coordinate 16,705 of NW_015388613.1, forward strand.
CCTGTGGAGAGACAAAGGGGGAAATCAGACTGAAGGAAGCAGCCTTGCAGTGTTATGCTGTAAATAATCCCTGTCTCTTTTCTGCACACAATGCAATGCTACATGCATGCCCCCAGAGAGCAGAATTTGCACTGCCACACTGCAAGGTTGTTTTCACCATTCTGACGGAAACAGGGAGATAGCACGGATGCCACCACCCAGGTTTCAACCAAGTCACAATTGGAAAATTCACATCTCATGCTGTGCATCTGGCTTTTCAGGGGCATGCTGGGTGGTGTTGAGTGCAGGTAGTCCTGGACTTAGGACAATTGAGCCCAAGATTTCTGTTGCTAACTTGAGTTTGGCCCCATTTTATGACCTTTCTTGCCACACCTGTTAAGTGAAGGACTGCAGTTGTCAAGTTAATAACAACACGGTTGTTAAGTGAATCTGGCTTCCTCCATTGACTTTGCTTGTCAGAAGGTTGCAAAAAGTGGTCATATGACTCCAGGACACCGCAGCCGTCATAAATGTGAACCAGATGCCAAACATCCATATTTTGTTTATGCAACCGTGGGGATGCTACAAAGATCGTAAGTGTGAAAAACACTTTTTTCAGTGCCATTGTAACTTCAAATGGGCACTAAATGAATGGTTGTAAGTCGAGGCCTACCTGTAATTTCCCATCTATCACATGCAAATTACCGGTAGCAACTTTTGGAGACATTCCTGACCCTTAAGAATTCCTAACTGGAAGACTGGGTTTGTAAAGCATAGGAATATATAAGCAAAGCTCACTACGCCTTAGCACGATGTGTGAAAACAAACTTCGCCTGTGATTCAGAGATCTCCAGATGGGACCGGCCAGCATGGCTAATAGGATGAAGTTAAGCACATGTGAAGAGTTCCAGCTTGGCTATGAAAGCCATGGCTATCATTTAGCAGGAAATCTTTTTTTCACGAGGAAAAAAAACAAAAACATTTCATTGTCAGTATGATCTGGCAGCGGCTGACGTGTATTAAAATAAGTTGCTTACCCTTTACTTCCCAATTAGATGCTAAAGAATACATCTTCCTGTCCAGCTGCTTTTCCCTCTTAGAAGTGAAAGAAACAGGCTGTCCTATGAATAACTTTCTGCTATTCAAACAAACAACTGTGTTTCTACCTCATCCCATCCTCTTGCGTGCTGCAGACTAAACAATCCTGAAATTCTAATTTCTGCTTTATATATAGACACTCACTCAAATGCTTTTGATCACGTTTTCTTGACCTCTCGTTTTCTAAGCTCAGCTTTCAGTTCTAGTAGCTCTCTATCCTGCTTTGGGTCATGTTTCCACAATACACACACAAAGAAGCCGCAGCACAAAAAAAAATGACTCCATTTTGGATCCCTTCCACCCATTGTTGTACATCAGATTATTGCTGATTACAGTTAGTCCTTGACTTACACTCACAACTGAGCCTAACATTTCCATTGCTAAGCAAGTCAGCTGTTCAGTGAGTCTTGTCCCCTTTTATGACCTTTTTTCCCAAGTTGTTAAGCAAATTATTGCAGTTGTTAAGTGAATCATGCAGTCATTAAGCAAATCTGGCTTCCTCCATTGACTTTGCTTGTCAGAATCTGGTTGGGAAAGTTACCATTGATCGGATGAACCCAGAACAGCACAACCGTCACAAATACATGCCACTTGCCACGCCCCTGAATTTTGATCACATGATCATGAGGTTGCTGCAATGGTCATAAGTGTGTGAAAACTGGTCACAAGTCACTTTTTTCAGAGCCATTGTAGCTTCGGTTACTACATGAATGGTTGTTACGTCGAAGACCACCTGTACAGTATCCAAGTTAAAAGGATCCAAAATGAAATCTGTTTGTATTTAAACATTTATTTGCAACCATAAGCTTTAGCAAAATAGATGTAAAACTACAGCAGTCAGATCAGTTCGATAGTTTGTCAGGATGTGCTTTCCTGTCTTCCTTACAGCCACTGCGAACAATGCAACCTAAATGAAATCTGTTTGAGATCACACAACGATGCCTAACCAGGACCTAACTGCTATTTAACCAGACAAGTACCAACTTAGTCACAGCTCCCTAATGATGGATCTGGCAACCACAGTCCCATTAACCAACCCCCACCCCTTCCACTAGTCCTGCCTGGCATCCCGTGAACCATGCTATCAGGGCTTCTTTACATCAGGTGTGTCTCGTAGGTCACTGGTCATCCAGGCATGTCTGGGCATGATTTGGGCACTGCAGTTAATCAGCCTTAGGGAGGGATACATATTCTGCGACTGCTTGGCCTTGGCATCCATACTCCTTTTGGCCACACCAGTTCCACCTTTCCTTCATGAACTCAAGTCAACAGGTAGGTTGGGCAAAAAGAGAAGAACTGGCCCCAAATCTCTCAGAAAAATTCTGAAGGTGGACTAGAACTTGGACCTTTCAAATGCCAGCCCAATATCTTAAGCACTACATTTCACCGGCGGTGAAGTGTCTAGTTTTGCCCTTGGCCAAGTTTCTTTATAAAGAATCAAGGCAGAAATAACTTTTTCAGCCAAGACTTCAGCCTGTGTTGACTTGGCCATTATAACTATTAATTGCAGATGCATCCTGTCCAGCTTCCTACCCCTCTCTTTACGGAAGTAGGAAGAGACTCCTAATCAACAGCTGCTTCCATGTCAGTGCCACTGTAATATAACTCTACTGCTTACTTAAACCAATTGTCTAACCTGGATTCAAGATGTTGAAATGCAGCAGCAGACAGGGTTTCCTTCTTTTTAAACAGATATAGTTAAAAAAAAAACTTTTCTGTTTCCTTCCTAGAAGCGCAAGAGTCTGGACTGCCAGACAATGTATTAATATTGTTTTTCTTAATCATTTTATTTTACAAATTAAACCTAGTTATTTTATACAGTAAATTGTTAACAATTAAAAATCTGTATTATATCTATGGGTATGCAGGCTGGGGAATTCTGGGGGTTGGTCCACACAACTTAAAATCGCCAAGTTTGAAGAAAATTGATTTATACAATAGCATCTGGCACAAAGTCTGCCTCTGGAGCAGACATGTCAAACACAAGGCCCGGGCGCCGGATGCGGCCCGCGAAGTGGTTTCATGTGGCCCGCGAAGCCATCCTGGAAACAGTGAGGGAACGGCCCCCGCTGCCTTGGTCCTGGCCCAGGCCGTCCGGGAGCCAATGTACAATTTTGTGGTGGCCATCTATGCTGAAACGCATTCAGTCTTAGCTCCACAAGGCCGTCCGGAAACAGCGAGGAACCAGCCCCTGCCGCGTCGGCCCCGCCCCCTGGGTGCATGCTGGGGAGGTGTCACCCTTTGTGAGGAATGAAGAAATGGACCATGCCTTGGCGCTTTCCCCGGTCCCACCCCCTTCTGCCAGAGACCCTCAGATCTGTCCCACTCCTGCCCAGGCCCCCACAGGCACCCTTGACGCGAATGATGTAGAGCTGGCCATGCCCACCCAGTAGGCCACACCCACTCCATCCACACCCACCCNCTCAATGAAATTGAGTTTGACACCCCTGCTCTAGAGCTACAACCTCTGCTGCAAACCATGATGAAGAGGAGGAGGAGGAGGAGGAGGAGGAGGAAGAGGAAGAGGAGGAGGAGGAGGACCCTCAGACCTGTGTTGTCCATCTCCTTGGTTTTTGGTCTCTATTTAAGTCTCATTGATTTTAACTGTTTTTATATTTATCTTTTTATCATTTTGTAAATCACCTGGAGTTGCTTCAACGGTAAAATGGACGGCATATAAATTTAATAAATAAATAAATGGCATTTTGCATTGTGCAGATGCTGGCATCACCTACACCCTTCCCAATGACATCACCCCACATATTTCATCATTGCCCTTTTTTGCTCCTTTAGGGAGCAAGCCACGTTTTGGTGTAATATGGGAACTTGATCATTACAATAACTACAGTGGTACCACAGTACTCATCATTAAGTAGTTCTGGGAGGCACGATGAGTACCAACAATGATGAGAACCAAACAAATTTTTCCCATAAGGAATAACGTAGTGAGTCACAAGATAGTCAACATTGACAAGTTCTAGCTTGTGTGTTGAGTACCAAATTCAATTATTTTCAAAGTAGTTGAGTGCCAAGGTATCACTGTATAAATAAAGTTGTCTCTAGAATTAGAGGCTTTTTTTTATTTATGATATGTAGATAAATATGGCCCTCCCTCACAGAGCGACTCAAAATGACAAAAGCAGCACTATACTGTTGCATTCCACACTCTGCTCCCTTCCTACATGCAGCTGGACCACACATACAAAAGGGGCAGAAACTGGCATGGTGATAGGGTGACACTGATTTTATCACATGACCTTCTTTCGGGCCCTCCCCTTTCCGCAGAGAAGGCCCTGCCTAAGAGAAGATCAAAACAGCCAACAGTGAAGCTCACCTATAAGGAGAGGAATTATGATTGTAAGGATAATTTGGTTTGGATTGGTTCAAAATGCAGTAGCTGCACGGCTGTGCGCAAGTCCAGATTTGCACATGTGACATGACACTTGAAAGAGTTGCATCGGTTGCCAATTTGCTTCTGGGTCCAGTTCAAGGTGCTGGTTGTCACCTTTAAAGCTCTACATGGCTTCAGGCCAGGTTATTTGAAGGACTTTCGTTTCCCAGTTACATCTACCCATCCCACCAGAGTGGGGAGACAGGGAATATTATGAGACTCTTCTCTTAAGAAGGTGCATCTAGCAGGACCAAGAAGGGTCTACTCTGTGGTGGCTTCCTCCCATCATCCCCACAGAGATAAGATTGGCCCCCACTTAATACTTTTTTGACAGGCCTTGATGATTTTGCCAACAGGCTTGGAAACCCCAGGGCGATACAGAGCCCATCAAAGTGGTTTGTTTGATTGTTGTTCACTGGGGGGGGGGGTTACTTCTGTAAGCTGCCGGGAGTCACCATGAACGGAGCTGGGCAGCCATATAAATTTTTGTAAATAATAATCGGAAAAGCAGCCACATGATCCAACCTATAATAATATGTCTCGAATGGAACTTCCATAGAGGCTCAGCCAGGGACCAGCTGAGTCGACCCTACCTGCCACGGGCCAGGGGGTTAGACTAGAAGATCTCCAAGACCAGGGGTAGGCAACCTTGGCTCTTTTATGACTCGTGGACTTCAACTCCCAGAATTCCTGAGCTAGCCACGCTGAGGGGAAAGGGAGAGGTTTTCAAGCTGAGCCATGCTGGTTCAGGAATTCTGGTAGTTGAAGTCCACGAGTCAAAAAAGAGCCAAGGTTGCCTACCCCTGTCCAAGGCCCTTTCCAGCCATATGATTCTATACCGCATTATGATCTGAATACTGAATTAGTTTCATTGTAGACCATGAGATGCGTTGAACTGCCTCATCAGGAGCAACGTGGCGTTCAAGCTAAAACTTCGTCCACAAAAAGGTCCCACCAATATCACCAAATAATGTTCACTTTTGCAGCATCTTCCATGCAAAAACGAAATAAAAGAAAAACAAGTACCTGCCTGCTATAGGTGAGATCTACGCACGAACAAGAGTGGAACGACCACTGGTAAACCGCTTAGACTGAAAGCCAGAAATATGTGGAATACCTGTAGTTCAGGCAACCTTGGGGGGGAGAAAAGAAAAGTGCATTTAAAATATTCCTAGAGGTAACTAGAATGTGAGAGAATGTGAGAGAAATGAGAGAAACAACCTAGAACTAAGGAGAAATTTCCTGACAGTTAGAACAATTAACCAGTGGAACAACCTGCCTCCAGAAGCTATGAATGTTCCAACACTGGAAGTTTTTAAGAAGAGACTGGACAGGCATTTGTCTGAAATGGTATAGGGTTTCCTGCCTGAGCAGGGGGTTGGACTAGAAGACCTTCAAGGTCCCCTCCAACTCTGTTATTCTGATATACATTAAACTTCCTGATAGCTTAAATGACACCCCTCCCACACAACATGTATTAGTGCATAATTGCAACCCAGAAGCTGGATGGCCCCAATCTATAACTAGATGGATAAGACCATAACCCACTGAATGAGTGGAGGACTGGCCCAAGGGTGCAGCCATCTTGAGTGGAATCACATCCTGCTTTGTGACCAATTCCTTTTTCTTCTTCTTTAGACAAGTGGCATGCAGAATTTTTTTTAAACAATCTATGATTATATGATCAGGACCATTTGAATTAGAAGAGTTCCTCTTATTTCCTTTCCATCCCCCCCCTCTCCCTCTGTGTGTGTGTATGTGTGTGTTTATTTATTTCCTGCTTTTATTATTATAAATAACTCAACACAGCGAACATACCTAATGCTTTTTCCTGCTCTATTTTCCTCACAACAACAAAGTTGTGAGTTGGATTGGTCTGAATAACAGATCAGTTATGCACAGACCAGCATGTTGTGTGAACACAGTCACCGTCCATGTGTGTTCAGTACAGCTAAATACAGCAGCCTTTTCCTCAAGTTAGTCACTTACTCATCTGTGCTGGCAGTCAAATGGGAAATAATTTTAAACTGTGATATTTAACTATGGAGGAAGAGGTAAATGAGAACTTCTTCCTGTCACCTATAGGCATCTCTGATGCGGGAGGGGAGAACAAGGGAGGAGGCAATGATGTTTCCCACGTCTTCATATTACTGTGGACCTGATGTCATCATGGCTTGTACTGGATATCCACAATGTTTACCCACTTTCATTTTTTTTTCTTTTCACTGGCCACATTCCACCCATGATTTGTTTAATCATAAAAATTTGCATGACTTTTTTTTCCCCAAAATTGCAAACCTGAAGAGTCCTTGGTGCTCTCTGAGCTTGGTTGTTTTTAATGCAGACGTTTCATTATCCAAACTAGGTAGCATGCTAGCACTGATAGTATGGATAATGAAACATCTGCATAAAAACAAATCAAGCTCAGAGAGCACCAAGGACCCCTCATTTCAACTTTGAGCTACAAATAGTCTCCTTTATCATTTGCAACTTGTGGAGAAGCAAGCTTATGGTCAGGAAAATAAAGAATAACTATCCTGAAATTGACAGTTACCTCAATCCCTATTCTTAAGGGTTACTCCTACTTTGTTTTTAGTTTTTTTCTGAAATAGCTCATGGTCCTTCATTTTTTTAGGATAAAGATACCCAATGTGGAGGATAGAGATATCTTGACTATCTGCTGACTTTCCTCTAAAATAACATCACACAATGACCTCTTATTCAAATTATTTAAGGAATATGAAGAGGAAAAAATGGCACCCACTAGTTTTGTACTGGGAAGTGATAAATCCCCATCCTGAAATGATTTCTTAGGAGGGAAGCTCAAACTGGATTTACCAAATTAGAATAGACAGAAGCTAAAAGAGCTAGGAAAATCAAACTCTGAAGAACTGTTTACAAGCGTGAAAACTTCTGATGGGATTTTAAAAGGAAGGTGGACAAACTCCATTGTGTCTCAAATCTTTGCCCCCCTCCATCCTCTCTTCGCACCCTGGATTCAGAAGAAAAAGCTTCCCTGGGGAAGGGTTGGAGAAGCAGGACAAAATAGTTGTAGGGAATCATGGAGGTAGGTGCAGATCAGGAGGCTTCTGCTGACTTACATTAAATTAATGAGTTGTGCTATTGTATCCCGAGTCTTATTATTTTACCTACATTGTGAGTTTGTGTGTATTCCCGGAAGAGCAGCTGCAAGATTCATGACATTTTTCTTTTCCTTTCCCCCATTGTCTTCAAATCTCAATTAGTTCCTTAATCTTGCTATAATTTAAAAAAAAGACTTGTAACTTCTTCAGTCACCTCATTATGAAAAGGAATTAGCTCCTTACATATCCTGCCCATTTTGCTAAGATACAAGAAGACCAAGAAAGTTGAAACCATGTGGGGTTTTCTTTCTTTCTTTCTTTCTTTCTTTCTTTCTTTCTTTCTTTCTTTCTTTCTTTCTTTCTTTCTTTCTTTCTCTCTCTCTCTCTCTCTCTCTCTCTCTCCTCTCTCTCTCTCTCTCTCTCTCTCTCTCTCTCTCTCTCTCTCTCTCTCTCTCTCTTTCTTTCTTTCTTTCTTTCTTTCTTTCTCCTGAATAAAAGTCTGAGTGGAAACTAATCAAGGAGAGAAGCAACCTAGATCTAAAGAGACATTTCCTGACAGTGAGAACAATCAACCAATGGAACGACTTGCTTCCAGAAGTTGTGGGTGCTCCAACACTGGGGGTTGTTTTTAAGAAGAGACTGGACAGCCATTTGTCTGAAATGTGACAGGATTTCCTGCTTGAGCAGGGGGTTGGACTAGAAGACCTCCAAGGACCTTTCCAACTCTGTTATTCTGTTATATCAAACAAATTTCTCCAGGAGGATGAAACAGTAGGGATCGTGAGGAAGAACTCAGGAGCCCCACTAGCGGGAACTCAAGAGGACGAATCAACACATCCCTATGCGTGCATATGTAAGCACCATCTCCATTATTGGCTTACAGATAGAGACCTACCATTATTTTCTTATCAAGCCAGTACTTCTGACTAGTCCTTGACTGATTATTGGCTCAGACAAATTATTCAAAGTTACAATGGAACCCAAAAAAGTACTTCCAGATTTGAAGTTCTGACAGACCGTTCCCCCCCCCCCCCATGGTTGCATTTTAGGCACCCGGCAACTGGCCCACCTTTATGGCCGTTGCAACATCCTAATGTTTCTTGTTGGGAACTAGTGTTTACTGCCAGTTTCTGGTAAAGAAGACCATTGCAGACAATAGGTTCGCTTAATGAGCACAGATTTTACTTCATGGCTACTGCTAAGAAAATGGTCAACTGGGCCAGTCACATGATGACCAATTTAATGACCGGCATGACTTTAATTATGAGCTCAATTACTGTCATAAGTTGCGAACTATCTATGCATAGGATATAGGTTACATGATCAGCCATGAACAAGGGGTATATATCAGAGGTGGTGGCCCTTTGAGAGCTGCATGCAATGAAATTTCATTTTGGTGTATACCGATTGGTGTACATTCAAAGTGACAATAAAGTTGTTGTTATTGTTATTGCATAGCACCTAGAGCAGGGGTAGGCAGCCTTGGCTCTTTTATGACTCGTGGACTTCAACTCCCAGAATTCCTGAGCCAGCATGGCTCAGCTTGGAAACCTCTCCCTTTCCCCTCAGCATGGCTGGCTCAGGAATTCTGGGAGTTGAAGTCCACGAGTCATAAAAGAGCCAAGATTGCCTATCCCTGACCTAGAGAAAACCTCATGACTAATCATTGAAATGCTATTCTGGCCCAAGAATCCCACGCTGATCCCAACCTGAATATCATTCAGAAAGTCCTGCCCCACCTGCCCCAATCCCTCAACACATCCCTAATCTGGGCCATCACCCTCCTTGGTTTCTGAGTAGCAAGGCCTTGCTGAATCTTCCCCATGATGGTACTTACCATTGAGACTGCCTGGGCTTCATTTCTTTTCTGAATCAATGCAATTCAACCTGTCAAAACAAGGATAGGGAGAAATGTAAAGGGAAGATTCTATTTCTCTGGGTATTGTGGACAAACATCAAATCCCATATTGCCTTTTGTTCTTTCATTACTAGCAATCGATAATACCTCGTATCATAAATCCAACTATCATTAGGGTGCCCAAATGTGTTTTTTCTAAAAGGCAACTGAACTTTCTTAGTGTTTTGTTTGAAAATGTTTCGCTTCTCATCCAAGAAGTTCTTCAGTTCTGAAGAAGCTTCGAGAAGCGAAACGTGAAGTATTAATACCACTTTACAATGCCTTGGTAAGGCCACACTTGGAATACTACATCCAGTTTTGGTCACCACGATGTAAAAGAGATGTTGAGACTCTAGAAAGAGTACAGAGAAGAGCAACCAAGATGATTAGGGGACTGGAGGCTAAAGCATATAAGGAATGGTTGCTGGAATTGGGTATGTCTAGTTTAATGAAGAGAAGGATGAGGGGGGACAGGATAGCAGTGTTCCAATATCTCAGGGGCTGCCACAAAGAAGAAGGAGTCAAGCTATTCTCCAAAGCGCCTGAAGGCAGGACAATGGATGGAAACTAACCAAAGAGAGAAGCAACCTAGAACTAAGGAGGAACTTCCTGACAGTTAGAACAATTAACCAGTGGAACAACCTGCCTCCAGAAGCGGTGAATGCTCCAACACTGGAAGTTTTTAAGAAGAGATTGAACAATCATTTGTCTGAAATGGTATAGGGTTTCCTGCCTGAGAAGGGGATTGGGTCCCTTCCAACTTTATTATTATTATTATTATTATTATTATTATTATTATTATTATTATTATTATTATTATTATATTAATAATATAATAATAATAATTTTCAAAGAAAACACCAGAAAGCCCAGTTGCCTTTCAAAAAAAAAAAACACCTTTGGGACAACCATGACCTGGATGACTGAGAATCTTCATAGACATATTATTATCGTGATATAGCATAAAACTGGTCCTGCTTACTTTTATTACTGGGCTATTCCATCTAAATCAGGGGTGTCAAACTCACAACGTCATGTGACGTGTCGCGACGTATTGCAACTTTTTTTCCATTGCTGGCAAGGGGGTGGGTGCGGTTTCACCATGATGCATCCGGCCTGCGGGCCGGCAGTTTGACACCCCTGATCTAAATAGTTGAGAAATAGTTCTCAACTTACGACCAGTGGCTTAGCAACCATTCAAAATTATAACAGACCCACCTGGGGGGTACTTACAACCCAGTTCTGAAGTTCTAATGGCCACCACCACCCCACGGTCATATGACCGCATTTTGGGGGGCTGAGCAACTGGCCTGCATTTAAGGCCATTTGAATTATCCTGCAGTTGTGTGACCATGTTTTATGACACTTTTGCCTCCCAAAATAGCCTTTATTTCTGGGTTTGGGCAAAAGTGGCCCATTGTGAACAACTGGTTCATTGAATGACCCCAGCACTCACTTAACAACCACCATAAAAAATACTGTAAAAGTGAGTGACCCACTTTATGACTGTCACAAAGTATGACACAAAGTACTAGGCAAGTTCATTGTGGTTATAAGTTGAGGATTCCCTGTGTACCAGATGGCAGCAAATATTTTATTGCTTTGCTGCCATATAATGGTAGTTTAGTTCGGGTTTTTGAAATTCAGAAATTAGTTCCACTATATCAATCAGAGATAGTTGAATGTGCCATAATATATTATAAATCATTAGTAAGGAAATGGCTTGTAAGTTTCACAGAGGTGTAGCTGCTACTATTGTAAATGAAATGGTGCCCTAGATAGATCTTCATCTATGGAGACAGAATGCTTTATAAAATTATGAACAGTGAGTAGATACATAAAAAATTCAGGAAGGCAGGGAACAAAGAAAATGACCAAAACCAGAGAAATGAATTATTAAACCCAAAATGGCACAGACTTTAACCTAAGAAACTGCACTATGATTTGTTTTACCAAGGTGTAAGCTATATTTGTCCAGATTGATCCATCAGACTAAGCTGTAAATCTCAGCCTACAAACCACAATGGCTAGAGTTACAGGCTGAGCCAAACCCAAGGAAACATAGTATGACTTAACAAAATAATAAACTCAGACATACAAACCCATGTGCAGCTTACATCAAAACTATATTGAGAAACCAAACCAAAAGCATGCCTATTTTAAAAAATCAGCATATAATTAGTTTTCACAATTTACTGCCAGGTGATATTGCAATGGTTGCTGGCTCAGAGAATTTAATATCATAGCAGAGTGATTTCTGCAGATAGCCAACTGGCCAAGACCTCTTCAGGAATACAGTATATTTTAAACATGGACACGTTAAGATATGGGGACTTCAGCTCCCAGAATTCCCCAGCCAGTAACTGAGAGCTGAAGTCCACATATCCTAAAGCAGGGGTCTTCAAACTTGGCCCTTTTATGACTTGTGGACTTCAACTCCCAGAATTCCTCAGCCAGCGTGCCAGGCTGAGGAATTCTGGGAGTTGAAGTCCACAAGTCATAAAAGGGCCAAGTTTGAAGACCCCTGTCTTAAAGTGACCAAGTTTGAAAAATACTGTTCTATTCTTTCCACATCTATCTATTTTTTTCTCCCACTCCATCCATCTCCAGACAGCATGCTCAGTGTTGACTTAGCTGTTTTGAGAGACCAAAGGCAAAACAGCCTCTTTTAGGTCTTGTTTCAAGCTTCCCAAAAACATCTGGTGGATAAGTGTGGGAAACAAGTAGCTGGACTGGAGAGACCTTTAGTCTGATCCCTCAGAGCTCTTCTCGTGTCCTTCTGATCCAGCAAAAAAGTTCTGTCCAAGGCTGAATGGTCCAAAGAGACCTCACACCTAGCTTGCACCAAATTCCACCTTGCTCAGCAGCAAGTCCTTAGCTAAAAAGACTTTGATATACCAAGTGGAATAAACTGAGCCTAGTTGCCGAAAGCCAACAAAACAAACCAGGGGTTGCTTTTTCTTTCACCCCAATGTCAAGTTTGAGCTTGTCTGTTTCATCTTTCCCCACCCCCCAAAAAGGATCCTCTGCTCTGGCACTCCCAGGGGAGAAGAATCTGTTGGCATGGTGACAGCCGGTCCTAGCCTTTTAACTAGCAGGAATAAGAATGTTTTGTTCTCATTAAGGAAAAAGAGAGCTGCATTCCTAGTTGGTGAGTAATGTCTCTGCCCCAGCACTAATCTCACAGAAAGCCGTGGCAGCCAGGAACCATTTCCAGTTTAGCCCACTCAACCACTCTTGCCTGAGCCTCTCAAGAACATAATAATAATAATAATAATAATAATAATAATAATAATAATAATAATAATAATAATAATAATAAAATTATTATTATTATTATTATTATTATTATTATTATTATTATTATTATTATTATTATTATTTGGAAAGGACCTTTGAGGTCTTCTAGTCCAACCCCCTTCTCAGGCAGGAACCCTATACCATTTCAGACAAATGGCTGTCCTGTCTCTTCTTAAAAACTTCCAGTGTTGGAGCATTCACCGCTTCTGGAGGCAGGTTGTTCCACTGGTTAATTGTTCTGTCAGGAAATTTCTCCCTAGTTCTAGGTTGCTTCTCTCTTTGGTTAGCTTCCACCCGTTGCTTCTTGTCCTGCCTTCAGGCGCTTTGGAAAATAGCTTGACTCCCTCTTCTTTGTGGCAGCCCCTGTGATATTGGGACACTGCTATCATGTCCCCCCTCGTCCTTCTCTTCATTAAACTAGACCAGTGATGGCGAACCTTTTAGAGACTGAATGCCCAAACTGCAACCCAAAACCCACTTATTTATCGCAGGGTGCCAGGTGGGCATAGCCCACTGGGTGGGCGTGGCCAGGGTGGGCATGGCCAGCTCGATGTTGTTCATGGAGATGGACGCCTGTGGGGGCCGGGTAGGGTTGGGGGAGATCCAGGGGGTCTCTAGCAGGTGGGGCAGTGGACAGGCGGCATGGGAGGCATGGGGAGGCAGGGCGGGGGTGCCTTTGTCACAGGGCAAGGCGAGTCAGGGACCGGGGCAGCTGCTGCCTGACACCATCAGCCCCTGCACACAGAGGCCAGTGAGCGCATGGGTGCTGGGATGTATCCGGCCATGTGGGACCTCGGTGAGTTAGCAGGCGGCTCGTTGAAGAGGGACAGTTGCCATCTCCAGAGCATGGCGCGCGTGCCCACAGAGAGGGCTCAGAGTGCCGCCTCTGGCACGCGTGCCATAGGTTCGCCACCACTGAACTAGACATACCCAATTCCAGCAACCGTTCCTCGTATGTTTCAGCCTCCAATTCCCTAATCATCTTTGTTGGTTTTCTCTGTACTCTTTCTAGAAGTTCTTTCTTCTAGAAAGAAGTTCTAGAAACTTCTAGAAAGAAGTTTCTAGAACTTCTTTGAGAGGAGCCTCCCCAGCACAGGGCAACACTCTCCCACATCGCCTCAGCCAATTTCCCAAATGGAAAATGAGATTTGCTCAAACTGCCTCAGGGGGAAATGGCTGGGTAGGTGGTGGATGGGTGCAGCTCTTCCATTCTTATTGGGGATAGGCTGTCAAGCCATCAAAACTCATACTTTCCATCAGGTCTCATTCTGTGGAATGATGAACCAGTAGAGACCAAACCTTCTACCTCCAGGAAGAGCTGATACCCTGGAGAGTTTTCCACAGCCTCTTTCAACCTGGACACCTTCCAGATGTGTAGGATGTCCCAGGTTCCTTGCCCAGCAAGGCTATTGCTGAAATCCTTGCATGTGGAGACACCTATGGTGGGAAGGCCAGGCTTTCCAAACCATGATATGCTACAAAGGGTTCTGAGAGCGTGATCTGTGATGCGTTCTCACATCCTACAGAGCAGGAGTGAGGTGGCTCATGAGCAGTGCTTTTTTTGTAAAAAAAAAAAAGGTGCCGGAACTCACACATGTCCTACAACCCGCCTTGCTTATCCTACAAGGTTCCATCCAAAAAAGGTGCCGGAACTCCGTTCTGGGTGTTCTATGACAAAAAAAGCCATGCTCATGAGGTTAAAATGCTGGGCTGCTGACAATTGACAGCCTTACGTTCAAGATATGTTGCTATCACAGGGCGGGGTGAGCTCCCATCACTCGCTCCAGCTCCCGCAGCCCCAGCAATTCGAAAGCAGGCAACAAGTAGATAAATGGGTATCACTTTGGTGGGCGACTTCACAGGGATGCAAAAGGAAAAAAGTATTAGTATCCTGCAGAGCACCAGCCAGGCTAGTAAGCGATCTGGAATGAACTGAGAAGACAGCCTAGAATATATACAGATTTGCCTGTGTCTGACTCGGATGGGGGCAGAACTTGTGGTTGAAAGGGACAACCGCAGCAGGGCCTATAAAATGAGAAGCAAAATCACTGCCTCCACCACCTTCATCGCTGCTCTCTTTTCTGCAGAACAGCTTCTGAGAGAGCTGTGACGTGAATACTGCTAGGGAAAGTAATACGGAAAGTTTTTTTGCAGCCACTGATTTTCTCATAACAAAGCCCTCGCTTCAATTTCCAACGCACGTCATCGTTCAGTTTGTATTATTGCAAAGCTTCATTTAGTTTTCAGGAGAGCCTGAAGTACGTTCAATTTCCCTTTGCTTTGATCTTGTGAGTTCAGCACTTGCAAAAATTTACCTTCATTAACAAATTCTGCAAAACAAACATCAAATGAAGACTCAGCTAAAGGACCAGCACCATAACATGACAAAATCATTATTATCATAATTAGGGTTGCCAGGTGCCCACTATTTGAGCGGACAGTCCGCTTTTTTCACATTATGTTCACTATTTTTTTTCACAAAATAGTGGACATTTTTTTTATTCAAAAGCTTTATGATGAAATGGTACGTAATCTAAAGCTGTACAGTCTACTTTTTTTACTACTTAAACCCCCCCCCCGCTTGTCCGCTATTTTTTGGAAGCAGACCTGGCAACCCTAATCATAATACGCATGTCTGCAAATATCTTAATAATAATAATAACAACAACAACAACAACAACAATGGTGCATTGGAAGATCTGCAAGAAATATCATTTGCCTGTAAGCAAGAACTGGTGGGATCATAAAATAAAGAAAGTCATAGAAAATGATAAAGTTAAACTGCTCTGGGACTTCAGAATTCAAACAGACAAGGGCCTGCAACATAACACCCTGGACTTAACAATTGTCGATAAAAAAGACAAAAAAGTCTGGATAGTGGACGTGGCAGTGCCTGGAGACAGCAGAATAGACGAGAAAGAACTGGAGAAGATAACAAAATACAAAGACCTAGAAATAGAAATAGAAAGACTGTGGCAAAGGCAAGCAAGGGTAGTAGTACCAATAGTAATAGGCGCCTTGGGTGCAATCCCAAAACAACTGGAGTACCACTTGAACACCATTGGCATTGACAAATTCGCCATTAGTCAATTGCAAAAGGTGGCCTTACTAGGAACTGCTTCCATCCTGCGACGATATCTGTAATACCATCAAACATCCACATCTGCCTATGCCAGGTCCTTGGTAAGGACTTGATAGGTAGACAAAAATGCCAAATCCAGTCTGAACAACTGGCTGACTGTGCGATGATCAATAATAATAATAATAATAATAATAATAATAATAATAATAATAATAATAATAATAATAATAGAGTTGGAAGGGACCTTGATCTGCTCAGGCAGGAGACCCTATACCAGCGGTTCTCAACCTATGGGTCGCGACCCCATTTGGGGTCGATCGACCATTTCACGGGGGTCGCCAAGCAAGGCTGTCTGCCATTTTTTTTCCCCTTTTCCGGCAGGTGCCTTACCTCCCTTGAGCTGGGCCAGCTGGTGGTCGGCCTGCTCCGTCTCTGCCGCTTGCCAGCTACGCCTCGGCCGGCGCAGGGGGCGGAACCACGCATGTGCGGCGCTCCCGGGCAGGGAAAGTCCTCGACTTATGACCGGTTGGGTAGTCCTCGACTTACGACCGGTTTAGTCCTCGACTTACGACCGGTTTAGTCCTCGACTTACGACCGGTTTAGTCCTCGACTTACGACCGGTTGGGGGTCGCGGCATTAAAAAGGTTGAGAACCACTGCCCTATACCATTTCAGACCAATGGCTGTCCAGTCTCTTCTTAAAAACTTCCAGTGTTGGAGTATTCACAACTTCTGGAGGCAGGTTGTTCCACTGGTTAATTGTTCTAACTGTCAAAAAAACAGGAGGCGCCTGTGCTCCTGATCTTATTCCCAAGAATTATTCTCACCACAATTATAACAGAGTTCTTAATAGGTAATCCTCAACTTACAACCACAATTGGAACTAGAATTTCCATCGCTAAGCAAGGCAGTTGTCACACCTGATTCTACAACCTTTTTGCCATGGTTATCAAGTGAATCACGTAACAGTTAAGTGAAGTACTGTATGCGATTGTGAACCCGGCTTCCCTCACTGACTTTGCTTATTGGAAGACTGCAAAGGGCGACCATGTGATCCTGGGATGCTAAAACCATCGTAATTACATGCTGGTTGCCAAGCACCCCATTGTGGATCACATGGCCCTGAGGATGCTGCAGGAGTTGTAAATGCGAGTAAGTCACCTTTTTCAGTGGCTGTAACTTCAAAGTATCGCTAGAACCAGGGGTAGGCAA
>NW_015388613.1:33761-38719 GCF_001527695.2 Protobothrops mucrosquamatus
ACTGCAAAGGGCGACCATGTGATCCTGGGATGCTAAAACCATCGTAATTACATGCTGGTTGCCAAGCACCCCATTGTGGATCACATGGCCCTGAGGATGCTGCAGGAGTTGTAAATGCGAGTAAGTCACCTTTTTCAGTGGCTGTAACTTCAAAGTATCGCTAGAACCAGGGGTAGGCAACCTTGGCTCTTTTATGACTCGTGGACTTCAACTCCCAGAATTCCTGAGCCAGCATGGCTCAGCTTGGAAACCTCTCCCTTTCCCCTCAGCATGGCTGGCTCAGGAATTCTGGGAGTTGAAGTCCACGAGTCATAAAAGAGCCAAGGTTGCCTACCCCTGCGTAGACAAAGGGTTGTAATTTGAGGGACTACCTGTACTGCATACTACAGCTATCCTGAAATTAAGGGTAATTATAAAATACAAATGCTGCCCCTTAAATTTAACTTTTAGAACAAAGGCATTACACAATTTCCAAATCATTTTGGGAACTGCTTTTCCTAAAGAATTTTGGGACTCGTAATTTGGCTGAAAAGTTTTTCGCTAAAAATCTCTAGCAATTCTCCTCCATCCACCACCCACATCCATTATATCCATAGGCCGAGAGAGATGCATTCTCAGCCTTTCTCTTAAGAAGGACTGAATGCTGGTTTAATCCCCACCCGCAAGGTGCAAATGCTGCAGGTTTAATTGCACTGCCTTGAATTAAACTGGCTAACCTCCCTCTACAGCCCTGCAAAAAAAACAAACCAAAAACCAGAGAAGATTCCTTTAGTGAAATTTCTCCTCCTTTTTGATGCCAACAAGGTCGTGCCTTGCAACTCCTGCTAGCAAACAAACAATCCCTACTTTCACAATGGGGCTTCTCTGGCAGGCAGCAGATGGACCCTCAAAGCCATCTGTGATATGAAGCAATTAGCCCGAATGCCAGGAGCGGATCCTTTCCCCAACTGACAAGGCGGACAAGTTACTTCCCACTGAGAAGGAAGCCGAGTTCCAATAGGCCCAGGCGGGCATTTCACACCCTGGCAGGCAGCTTGTTCTCTGTCTCCGGGTAGGAAGCCGCCTCTCCGGATTCTGCACCAAACAAAGAGCCTTTTTCACCCAACACCTCACTGCAAACAGGCAGCTGAATGAACAATGATGCAAACCAACCTCGGCTAACAAGCCGGAGCTCGTGTCCATTAGCTCCAATTTCTCCTCCTTCAGTAAGCAAAGCTGAAGAAGATGGCTTGCTACCTCCTAAGCAATTTAGGATTTATAGGAATGGTGGTGTCCCTCATTGCTCCTGGCTCGATTCAATCCCATATCCCTAAGCCGAACAGGAGCCACGCAACGGAGCAAAACCAGAGAAATCACTGCACCCAGAGAGGAGCACTTAACACATCTAAAACTCAATTCATTTAGTGTAATGAATGAGCGATCGATTCTGATCACAAAAAGGGAATGTATTTACAGTTTGCAGCAGGGACAGGCCATTGCCCGCAGCCACACTTTATCTTAACTGTTAATCATTTTTTTTTAAAAAATACACAAGCTGAGCGCTTTCTGCAAAAGAGCAAGTAAGCGAGAGACAACAATGAGATGCACCAGCAGATGGATCTCTTGTCATTTTTGTCAATCTGATCTAAACTACCATTTTTGCATTCAAAAGTTAGGATAATTTAAAAAAAACAAAAACCAGCAGGCAAAATGATCTGGATCTCCAGGGCTGTAATTTGCCAGGAGATCCCTTGAATAGATGGAAGGCCATAACTAGTATGTTTGCTGTTGCTCTTATTGTTCCGATAATTTAGTATTTTATGCTAGTTCAGAGTAAAAATACTGTCCGTAGAGTTTTGTCACAGTAAGCAGGTAGCAATCCCCCTCTTTGGTTCTTCTGAATTATTTTCACAATGAATAAACTTAACTTACACAGAGGGGGAAGAGAAAGGAATCTATGCAAAGGGTGATTGGGCACAGTAAACCAGCATGTATTTTGTTTCTCCTTCCTTCCTTCCTTCCTTCCTTCCTTCCTTCCTTCCTTCCTTCCTTCCTTCCTTCCTTCCCTCCCTCCCTCCCTTCTTCCTTCCTCTCTTCCTTCTCCATCTCTTCTCCTCTCCTCCCTTCCTCCCGCTATCCATTCTTTCTCCATGCTTTTTCCTCCCTCCCTCCTTCTCCATTTCTTTTTCCCCTCCTTCCCTCCCTTCTTCTCTTCCTCCATCTCTTCTCCCCTCTTCGCTTCCTCCTGCCATCCATCCTTTCTCCATGTCTTCTTTTCCTTCCTTTCCTTCCTCCCTCCCTCCCTCCTTCCCTCCCTTCCTTCTTCCTCCCTTCCTCTCTTCCTCCATCTCTTCTCCCCTCTTCCCTACCTCCTGCCATCCATCCTTTCTCCATGTTTTTTCTTTTCCTTCCTTTCCTTCCTTCCTTCCTTCCTTCCCTCCCTCCCTCCCTTCTTCCTTCCTCTCTTTCTTCTCCATCTCTTCTCCTCTCCTTCCTTCCTCCCACTATCCATTCTTTCTCCATGCTTTTTCCTCCCTCCCTCCNTCCCTCCCTCCCTCCCTTCCTTCCTTCCTTCCTCTTCTTCCTTCTCCATCTCTTCTCCCCTCTTCCCTTCCTCCTGCCATCCATCCTTTCTCCATGTCTTCTCTTTTCCTTCTTTTCCTTCCTTCCTTCCTCCCTTTTTCCTCCCTCCCTCCCTCCTTCCCTTCCTCCTTTCTTCCTTCTCCACCTCTTCTCCCTCCCTCCCTCCCTCCCTTCCTTGCCAGCTGAAGGGTTCTTGCAGGCCATCCAGTCCAACTCCTTTCTCAGTGGCAGGAATGCAAAAGTGAGTGCAAGCCTAAAGTTGCCCGACTTCTTTTTGAAGCCTCCCAATAAGAGGAAGCCTCTTTCCTCACATCTTTGGTGTCACATGAATTTGCTCTTACCAGTAATCTGGACTGTGGTAGCATCTAATCATTCTAACACATTTTACTAAAAGAAACAGGTTTGGAGGGTGAGAGCATATAACATCAAACAAACAATCAAGCAGAAAACAACAGCCTAGTTGATGAACTACCAAGGAGAAAACTGCACCCCATACCAACCATGGAAGGGCAAGCTACTGCATATAAACAAGGAGCCAACCCACACCCTACCTAGCACTGACAATATTACCTAGTTGAGTAATGAAATGTCTGCAAGAAAACAAGCAAGCTCAGAGAGCACCAAAGTCATCACAAGAGCATCTTTCTCCTTGAGGTCCTAACTCATTGGTCATAACAAGGCCTCTCTGATCTTAAATTTAACCTACAGCCTTATATCCTCCATGATTGTCTGAGAATTATCTGCACATCATTATATTTTAAATAGCTTATATCCCAATTTAACTATGAGCTGTGCAAACAGCATCACATCTGATCTGGAATCCCCATCCAACTTCTTCCTTGATACCCCCCCCCCCCCCGATTCTAATTTTGAAATAGGAAAAAAAGTTCTTTTCATAGACTTCTTCTCCAATTGCATCATTTTATAACAATTCCACCCTGCCCCAAATGCTTATCTTTTCCCTTAAGAAACCACCTTTCCTCAGAGAAGAGCTCCTTCAGCCTCTTGATTATTCTGGTTGTCCTTTTGAGTGGCTTCAACATTACCGTATCCTTTTTGGAAAAGGATGATCAGAAGGCTACATTCAAGAGAAACCACCACATTAAACCATTTTTTTCCTGTTCAATCATGTCTTCTTGGAAACTGCCTGGAGTACTCCCTGCAGTTTTCTTGGCAAGGTTTTTCAGAAGCGGTTTGCCATTGCTTCCTTTCTAGGGCTGAGAGAAAGTGACTGGCCCAAGGTCACCCAAATGGCTTTGTGGCCCAGGGCAGGACAAGCTAGAACTCACGGTCTCCTGGTTTCTAGCCTGATGCCTTAACTACTACACCAGGATAGGCAACCTGGGCTCTTTTATGACTCGTGGACTTCAACTCCCAGAATTCCTGAGCCAGCCATGCTGAGGGGAAAGGGAGAGGTTTCCAAGCTGAGCCATGCTGGCTCAGGAATTCTGGGAGTTGAAGTCCATGAGTCATAAAAGAGCCCAGGTTGCCTACCCCTGTGACTAGACCAAAACTGACTCTCATAAAACCTTTAGGAGATTGCTTTTTTTTGAGATTCTTTCTATAACGATTTCCAGAAGGATATGTATTTTTTTCCATCGCAACTGCATACTGAGTTCATGTTTTCACCCTGAATCCATCCCAGCACCAACATTTCTTTCCTGACCAATCAACTCTCAAGAATTGGTCTGCTTATGTTTTGTTTGGGCCAACATGCATCATCCCCCTATTTAGATCCATTATGGGCCTCTTTTTTGTTTGACCTCTTTGATTGGAAAGCTATGTAAATGGTGATTTTGCTCCACCATAATCAATCCCGCTGTGCAACATTAGGGAGTTCCTGTTTTCTCCTCTGTCATTCTGTGGTTGGTTTCCTCTCCCACATCGCCATCTGGTATCTGGTCTTTTCACAGCCTATCACCCCTTTACGTTCTCGCCCCCCCCTTGAGTTGCTGGGGCGGGAACGCACTATTAAAACCAGTGTTATTAAGGCATAAATAAATATTATGTTTGTTCTCCTTGGAATACTCAAGATGCTGAAATGACTGGCTTAAATTAAGGAAGAGGCTTCAGTGTTAGACATCTTTTTGCCACTTGGAAATGAAGGAGGGTTGTTGTGTTTTTTTTTTAGGTTGGACAATAATCTTCATTTATACATCTGAGACTGCCTCAGATTTTCCAGAATTACAGACTGCATTGCACAATGCCCTAATCCCTAAACCTGTGTTAAACTACGCACACATATAATTGCTGTGTTCATTGTGCACACTCTGTCCAAGCCAGAACAGTAAATCTTCTTAGAACTTAATGGGATGGCTGAGTTTACACCCCAGAAGCTGAAACATAAGCTATCTAACCTTGTTCTAATATGTTAGACTAGTCAATCTACAGTTGGA